>NC_034196.2:7578796-7856296 GCF_002021735.2 Oncorhynchus kisutch
GTGGGGACGACATCATCGATGCACTTATTAATGAAGGCAGTGACTGATGTGGTAAACTCCTCAATGTCACTAGTTGCACAGGTGACATGCTGGTAAAAAAATTGTTAAAACGGATTTCAGTTGCCTGCATTAAAATACCCGGCCACAAGAAACGCAGCATCTGGATGTGCATGCTCTTGTTTGCTTATGGCCCTATACAGCCTGCTGAGTGTGGTCTTAGTACCAGCATCGGTTTGTGGTGGTAAATAGACGGATATGAAAAGTATAGATTAAAACTCTTGGTAAATAGTATGGTCTGCAGAATGTCCAGACCTGTAGACTCCTTGAAGTAGAAATGGTCATCCAAATTGATGATGGTGACCGCTGTTCTGATGTCCAGAAGCTGTTTTCAGTCATAGGAAATTATGGTTGCGACAATATACAGTGGGGCAAAAAAAGTATATAGTCCGCCACCAATTGTGCAAGTTATCTCACTTAAAAAGATGAGAGAGGCCTGTAATTTTCATCATAGGTACACTTCAACTATGACAGACAAAATGAGAAAAAAAATCCTGAAAATCACATTGTAGGATTTTTAAAAATGAATTTATTTGCAAATTATGGTGGAAAATAAGTATTTGGTCAATAACAAAAGTGTATCTCAATACTTTGTTATATACCCTTTGTTGGCAATGACAGAGGTCAAATGTCTTCACAAGGTTTTCACACGCTGTTGCTGGTATTTTGGCCCATTCCTCCATGCAGATCTCCTCTAGAGCAGTGATGTTTTGGGGCTGTTGCTGGGCAACACAGACTTTCAAGTCCCTCCAAAGATTTTCTATGGGGTTGAGATCTGGAGACTGGCTAGGCCACTCCAGGACCATGAAATGCTTCTTACGAAGCCACTCCTTCATTGCTCGGGCGGTGTGTTTGGGATCATTGTCATGCTGAAAGACCCAGCCACGTTTCATCTTCAATGCCCTTGCTGATGGAAGGAGGTTTTCACTCAAAATCTCACGATACATGGCCCCATTCATTCTTTCCTTTACACGGATCAGTCATCCTGGTCCCTTTGCAGAAAAACAGCCCCATGCTTCACAGTAGGTATGGTGTTCTTTGATGCAACTCAGCATTCTTTGTCCTCCAAACACAACGAGTTGAGTTTTTACCAAAAAGTTATATTTTGGTTTCATCTGACCATATGACAATATGACATTCTCCCAATCTTCTTCTGGGTCATCCAAATGCTCTCTAGCAAACTTCAGACTGGCCTGGACATGTACTGGCTTAAGCAGGGGGACACGTCTGGCACTGGAGGATTTTGAGTCCCTGGCGGCGTAGTGTGTTACTGATGGTAGGCTTTGTTACTTTGGTCCCAGCTCTCTGCAGGTCATTCAATAGGTCCCCCTGGGGGTGTGGTTCTGGGATTTTTGCTCACCGTTCTTGTGATCATTTTGACCCCACGGGGTGAGATCTTGCGTGGAGCCCCAGATCGAGGGAGATTATCAGGTGTCTTGTATGTCTTCCATTTCCTAATAATTGCTCCCACAGTTGATTTCTTCAAACCAAGCTTACCTATTGCAGATTCAGTCTTCCCAGCCTGGTGCAGGTCTACAATTTTGTTTCTGGTGTCCTTTGACAGCTCTTTGGTCTTGGCCATAGTGGAGTTTGGAGTGGGACTGTTTGAGGTTGTGGACAGGTGTCTGTTACACTGATAACAAGTTCAAACAGGTGCCATTAATACAGGTAACAGGTGGAGGACAGAGGAGCCTCTTAAAGAAGAAGTTACAGGTCTGTGAGTACCAGAAATCTTGCTTGTTTGTAGGTGACCAAATACTTATTTTCCACCATAATTTGCAAATAAATTAATTAAAAATCCTACAATGTGATTTTTCTGGATTTCTTTTCTCTCATTTTGTCTGTCATAGTTTAAGTGTACCTATGATGAAAATTACAGGCCTCTCATCTTTTTAAGTGGGAGAACTTGCACAATTGGTGGCTGACTAAATACTTTTTTGCCCCACTGTATACAAAGAAAGTCCGCTTGAAAAACACACAAAATAGCAGAATTGGTCAGGAGCTGCAGCACCATGTGGTGGTCATCATTGCAATGATCAGTGGTGTAAAGTACTTAAGTAAAAAATGCTTGTCAGTACTACTAGATTTTTGGGGTATCTTTACTTTACTATTAATGTTTTTGACAACTTTTGGCGAGGCGGTCTAAGGCACTGCATCTGTGTTAGGGGTGTCACTACAGACCCTAGTTCGATTCAAGGCTATATCACAACCGGCTGTGATTGGGAGTCCCATAGGGCGGCGCACAATTGGCTCAACTTCATTAGCGTTTGGCCGGGTAGGCTGTCATTGTAAATAAGAATTTGTTCTTTACAGACTTGCCTAGTTAAAATAAATATTTTAGCAATTACTTTTACTTTTTGATACTTCAAAGTATTTGGTTTTAAAATATATTTATCTTACTGGGTGACCTTTTTCTTGTAACTTTAAAAAAAAAATTTCACGTTTGAAAATTGGGTACTTTTTCCACCACTGGCAATGATTCAGAAAAAGAAAAAAAAAGTAGGCTAACGTCTGTTTTCAAAATGTAGCAAGCTAATGGTGCAGACATCAAATTACATTGGTTTTCATTTCAATGTAACAATTGCTATTGGGTACATTGCTAAATCAGAATTATGCCCTCTGCTCCTCCTTGTGGAGCAAAAATGCTAACTTTCCCTTTTATTGGTAATGGTGAGAGGTTAGCATGTCTTGGGGGCAAATACTACATTTTAATACACTATGCATTTGCCCAAATACTTGACACCTTCAAATGTGGGGACTACAGAATAAATATAAAGTTGCATTCATTTCTAAAATGTAAAACATATGTATGAAAATACCTTTAAAATAAATAGTGACATTCTGTACTGCCACCTCATATAAAACATTTGATCTCAAATCCAAAATGCTGGAGCATAGAGCCAAATTAAGTTTTAGCTTCACTGTCCAATAAGTATGGAGTGTATGGGTAAATCACAAATTGATACTATCCTATTTCTATGAATATTCTTCATGTTCCATGTGATTTTAAGCTGAGGTACAGGGGTAGAAAACGAATTGCACATGGTTGCAATGTTTTATTCAGTTGATTTTCTTTCATTGTCATAAGAACATGAATTTATTAAAGATCACAAATGTTTTAAATGATCTCATTTCAATAGCCATTGATATCTGACATTTCCTTCACTTGCTTATTGTGATATTTATGGAATCATTAAAGGACCTTGTCAAAATGATTACACTTATCCCTCAGAGATACAATTTTCCCACAACATCACGACACCTGTGTGTGTTTACACCTGGTATGAAAATAACCGTGTTATGTGCCAGGACTCTTCTTGCCCATGACCTTTGTCTGCAGCAGATTTACTAGTCCTCAAATTGAAAAGATCCTAGAGGAAAAAGTTGAACTGAGCATAATTACATATTTTTTTAATAATCTATCCAAGTTAGCTATTACAATAGCAATTTTTTTCGTAAATAGATGCATATTTAATCTTATGGCCTTCCAATAGCTGACATATCCACACATTATTTTTTTTTTAAGAACCATATGCTAAACATAGCTTTGACAAATTACGACAATTTCGATTGAAGCTACAGTATTTCGGTCTTGTTTTTCCTCGGATGGAAGACTCATTTGAAGCACACACACAAACAAATATATTGTTTAATTATTTGCAGCCCGTCTTGTGCGTCAAACTGCACGTCACACTCGTAATGGCCATCCATGGAGCTGTGGTATTGTTGGAAAAAGCACTCTGTAGGCCTATAGACCGAGGTTGTCCGTATGCAGAATAAAATTGGCACATCAAACATTACAAATAGAGGTAATATAATTCAATTTTAACCAACTATTAAGCCTTCTATTATAAGATAAGGGTGTAGGTAGGCCGTCAATGTAAATAAGAATTTGTTCTTACTGACTTGCATAGTTAAATAAATGTAGGGCTATAGTTTGAATAGCCTATTCCCATCTATTTTTCAGAATGTGTACGATAAGCATGCAAATATATAGCTATTGAATAGTCATAACGCTGATAAATGTTGATAAACTGTCAGCCAAATATCTCTGTATAAACGCAATTCCAGCGATGACTGGCGGAGATGCGCTCTTCCACAGCGGTAATCAATAGGCGAATGCAGGTACCCTGCCTCCTCGCATACGCACTCTGTTGATACATCACCACGCATTCTGACTCCACCGTGCAGTCTCTTATTTCCATCACTACTGCATATGAAGAAGAATCACAAGGATAACGGGTTTCTCCCTCAACATCTGGAGCGCCACGTTTTACCACGCAGAGACAGACGCTCTGCCTCCGAGAAAGAGACGGGTGAGACTGAGGACGGAGCACTTGACACCTTGCTTCACCGCATCGATATGCAGTCGTGTGTGATACCAATTCTGCGGAGACGTAGAGGCCATTCCATGGCATCCTAATATTACATTGAGGGATTGCGCATTCGTGATCAAAGGCAGCCTCGTTAGTGGTGCCGAACGGATTAAATTGACTATAGGACGGGGGAAATTAATAATATCCATATTTGATCAATACCTACCGTGAGATATCGTTGGACCTGCAATGGACTCCAACGTACGGGAATATGGAATGGCTCGCTTGGGAATCTTTATGGTTTTGATGGGACTGTGGCGGGTTAGCGCTGCTTGCCCTGCGTTCTGCACTTGCAGCATCTCAAGGATTGCTTGTATCGATCCTGAACCAGGGATCGAGGATTTCCCTATCCTTACGTTAGATGACATAGAAATGGACATCAACATCACCGATATGTAAGTATCGATTAATTAAAATAAATGGCTACGCCATTGCAGACATGGCAAACCTACAATGAACGGTTCCTGTTTTTAAGCAGAACAATGTCAGATTGCTCAAACAAATAAATACAAAAACATCTGAGGTGTATTACAAAATAAGGTGTATTTACTTTGCCATACTATTTAGGATGTTCATCTCTCATGTTTTCAGTTTCATATGGAGCCTACCCTAAGCAACAATAAAAAAAAATAAGTAGGCTATAGCTTCAGCATATAATAGTGTAGGATCATTCTCATGCTGGGGGGGGGGGGCTCGAGCGTGCGTGTCAGGTGGTGGGGGCACGAGTTGTTGGGAATATTTGGAATAGGCTATTTTCCTCTAGAAACCAGGCCCTGGCAGGGATAGTGGTAATGATATTTCGTGGGGATAATGGCATGATGGCTGATGTGGCTCCAACATGCAGAGACCTGGGGGAAGCAAGTAAAAACACGAAGGAAAACAATGTCAGATAAATTAGCCAAATCACGATTATAATGGGCTAGCCAACGTAACAGACTCGGGACTATGTCGCCCCCACAAAATACCCATCGTAGCAATCAGTGCCGCCCGAAGTGGTTCTTGTAAATATCAAAACACGTTAGCACACCGTCACAGTGGTATCTGTATAAAACACAGGTTTAAAGCCATTTATTAGGTTTTTAGGCTACAATTGTTGAAGTGCCAGAGCTGGACTGGATGAGTTTATTTGATAGACAATAAACAGACAATTCATGTGCGGAAAAAAAAATGCATTACCACTGCATGTTGTTGGTGATAAGTGTTACTCTAGTTCATCAGGCCTATTAGCTAACGCAGCATATGTTTAGATTTACCATATTTCAGTGCAGTAGGCCTATTGCATATATCCATAAGGTGCATAGTATTGTGCCTGAAACCTATATTGCTCCTGGGCAAATGCAGATAGTGAGAGAACTAACACCATCAGCATGCAGGGGCCATAGCCTACATCTAGACAGGGTGGTGTTGTACTTAACTGTGTCTTCTCATACCATCCATAGCTTAATCAAAGGTAAACCTTAATTGATGATGGTCTACTGGCCTATTACTTTGTCATGCAAAGCATTTTCATTAATTATTAAGAATATTTAACATTAATAATTCATTCTAAACATACGTATATGAATATTACATGAACAACCATCACCCATCCAGGTGTTGTTTACTCTAGTGTAGAGAGATATCAATCACCTTAGCTTTTCTAATCAGTAGATATTAGCTGAGTGTCCAAAGAGACACCAGTTTGTATCAAATCTATCATGAAGAGAAGCTACAGATTCCCTCAAAACAGTTCAGAAACCTGTGAAACTGCCCAAAATGGACATGGTGGCCAAATACTGTATTTCCATTATGTTTGTAATTGTTTTGTATTGAACTTTTACAGATACATTGCAAATCAAAACAGACTATTTGACATCAATGATAACAGCTTGAAGTACTACTCAAATCTCAGAAATCTGTAAGTATTAGTATTACGTGAGGTTATGGTCCAGACTATGTTATGGTTGCACTATATTGATATGTAATTGTGACTAAAAATAACACATTCACTCCCCCACTCCGAACAGAACTGTGACAAATACCAGATTGACTTCTATCTCATCACAGGCCTTTTTCAACAATACAAGACTTCAATATCTGTAAGTACTGTATAGTCTTTGATTCATTTTCTGTTTGGTGTTGTTCTTATCTTCCTCCTCACAGATGTAGCTAATGTACTTTCAAAGAGCAATTGTAGGGCCCCCAAGCCAATCACAAACAATTAAGCCCAATTCATATTATAGACTATGTAGATTCTTACATATGTAGGATCTTAATTTGGATGTTAATTTAGATATTCTTTTGCTGAGAATGTTCCTACACAGCAGGAAATGCTAATTTTGTCGCATATTTGAGTTTTAAACAGGCTTCTAAACGGTGTGTTTCCCACTTTGAAACTTGATTTGCCCTAATGAAAAATGTATCAACCCCTACAAAAATGTCCATTAATTACAATCCACATAATCATGAACATTTCCTGTCGCTGAAGGATTATTCTCCTGCTGTAGCTAACTGTCTCAAATGAAGATTCTACATCTGTACTAACCTTACAGTGAAGCCTTGCAGTCAACACTTCTAAACGTGGTAATTCTTATCCAAATCTGCATGGATTGGCATGATAATGTCGCCTATAGTCATGGGAGCTGGTTCAAGCGCATACAGTTTAGCCTCATGGCTGGGTAGCGGGACGACACGCTCAGCAAACAGTGAGGAGCAGTTAATGGTCTGACCATATGTTTTTGTTAATGCATAGTTAAAAGGTGCTAGGTGCAAAACCAGTGAAAGTGAAAATAGAGCAAGCATTCTGTTCCAACGTCACATACGTTTTCATTTGAGTTTAATCACACACACACACACACACACACACACACACACACACACACACACACACACACACACACACACACACACACACACACACACACACACACACACACACACACACACACACACACACACACACACACACACACTGATTTTGGATTGAGTTCAGTACATACAGTTAACTGCCAACAGACAGGAAACTCGGGTAAATGAGGGATACAAAAGTACATTGAAAGCAGGCGCTTCCACACAAGTGTGGTTCCTAAGTTAATTAAGCAACTGACATCCCATCATGCTTAGGGTCATGTATAAGTGCCCAGTTGCCCAGTATTTAGGCTACCATGGCTAGAAGGAGGTCTGTGACTTTGAAAGAGGGGTCTCAAATGTGCATAGGGGGTTTAAATGGTTGTGTGTGTGTGTGTGTGTGTGTGTGTGTGTGTGTGTGTGTGTGTGTGTGTGTGTGTGTGTGTGTGTGTGTGTGTGTGTGTGTGTGTGTGTGTGTGTGTCACCAGATCTCAATCTGGTGACACAGACGTATGGGAGATTCTGGAGTGGCACCTGGTGTTTTTAATCACCATCAACAAAACACAAAATTATGGAATTTCTCGTGGAAAATGGTGTCACATCCATCCAGTAGAGTTCCAGACAGTGCTTGACATGGGCAGGAGCCCACCGGAGCACAATACCGGCACCTCAAATGCTCTACTGCTTGAGCTCCTGTTCCTCTTATAGAATATTAACTCAAAAGTATTATGGCGCTCCTGCAACAAATTGTAAACAATACCGGCACCTATTTCAGTCCAAGTCAAGCACTGGTTCCAGACACTTGTAGAATCTATGTCAAGGCGCATAGGAGCTGTTCTGGCATCTCGTGGTGGCCCAATGCCATATTTGTATTTTTATTTAACCTTTATTTAACTAGGCATGTCAGTTAAGAACAAATTCTAATTTACAATGACGGCCTAGGGACAGTGGGTTAACTGCCTCGTCAGATTTTTACCTTGTCAGCTCAGGGATTCGATCTAGCAACCCTCCGGTTACTGGCCCAACGCTCTAACCAGTAGGCTACCTGCCGCCCCAAAGATACTTTATGTTGGTGTTTCCTTTATTTTTGAAGTTACTTGTACATTGATAACATTAGTTATGTCATTCTGACCTACAATAGTTGGTTTATTGTAACATTTTTTATTTATTATTTTGACTCGTAGGAATCTGAGAGACAATAACTTGTCAACACTCTCTTGGAAAACATTCCAAAACTTAAACATGACATCTTTGTAAGTACCTATCCCTATTTACTATTTTATGTCATGTAATTCTTATTTTAAAGTGCAATGTCTATGAGTGTGTGTGTGTGTTTGTGTTTGTGCGTGTGTGTTAATGCTCTGTTTTTTTTTTCTCTAGTCCTCTCCTGTCTGGTAACCCTCTGAAGTGTGTATGTGAGAACATGTGGATCAAACTGAGGCTGCAAGAGGACACTGACAGTACAGAGAGTCAAGAGCTGAAATGCATAGATGACAGAGCAGTGAGGAGGGCCATCTCCAGATTCACTCCCCCTGATTGTGGTAATGTCAACCCCAGAGAAAGACAGACATACAGATGGGGAACTACACTAAACATGTTGTGACAAAGCAGAGAGAGAGAAAGCTTGTGTACGTGTGGAACATTGAGGAGCATACTAGAATGCCAGTGTATTGCTTTGACTTTTCTTTTCAAATAGTCAGTAAACAGCATGAAGTAGAAATCAAGTGAAGGTCACTTAGGTGCAACTTGTAACGCAAAACAACATTGTTAAAGGTTCTGTTTACATTTTACAGAGGCTCCCGCAGTGGAGGTCAGTCCCTCTATCATCAAAATGACGGAGGGAAGTGATGTCAGAGCAGTGTGCAGTGCAACAGGGTCTCCTGCCCCTGATATCTTGTGGAATATTGACAGTTTGTTTACCATCACTAAGGTAAGATGATGATCTTTGTTTTGGTATATTATGACACAACCCTCTAACTATTACTAGGGCTAGGAGTTGTTCCTGATGAGGTCATGTGGGCAGGGAAAAACTCTTGGCTTTGTATGTTATGCACTTTTCTCAACTGACACTTTAACACTCACAAAAAAATTACCCCCCAATTTCGATCTTGTCTCATCGCTGCAACTCCCCAATGGAAGCAAAGGTCAAGTCCCACGTCCTCAGAAACATGACCCGCCAAACCGCGCAACTTAACCCGGAAGCCAGCCGCACCAATGTGTCGGAGGAAACACTGTTCAACTGGCGACCGAGGTCAGCCTTCAGGCGCACGGCCCACCACAAGGAGTCGTTAGAGCGCGATGAGCCAAGTAAAATCAAATTTTATTGGTCACTCACACGTGTTTATCAGATGTTATTGCAGGTGTAGCGAACTGCCCCCCGGCCAAACCCTCCCCTAACCTTGACGACGCTGGGCCAATTGTGCGCCACCCTATGGGACTCCCGATCACGGCTGGTTGCGATACAGTCCAGGATTGAACCCGGGTCTGTATTGACGCCACTAGCACTGCAGTGCCTTAGACTGCTGCGCCACTCGGGAGGCCCCATAGCACTCAATTTTATGTTCGTTTTTCTTCTCTTTTTTTAAAACCTGAAACTTGTCAAGTTTTTACATTTCAATACGTAAATAACAATATCATTTTATTAATGTAATAACAGCACATTACTCCATACTTTTAGGTGTTTTATAACATACAGCTGTAAATATTTTAGCTCCAGATGTTTCACTATGATCACAATGATTTGTTATTAACAGTATTGACTGTGTAATACATGTTACTATTACTAATAATGCTAAAGCTAATAATGTTTATTGCTCATCATGACAATGCTAATATTGCTAAATGTATTTACAGATCAATGCCTTGGAGCTGGAGAGCAATCTGACACTGTTAGGTCTCTCGCCTTCGGACAACGGCAGAGTGATCACTTGCAATGTTGAGAACGTAGTCGGCCAAACCGAGGCTTACCTCCAACTCAACATCCTCTGTAAGGACGTGTTCTGTTGAGTTGCGTGCCTATACCATTTTTTGTTTATTTTATTCTGCCACTGTGGTTGCAAAATGTAAAATGCCATTTTCACTGATTCTACAGTGTAATTTTATCCTGGATCTGTAACATCCTACATTCTAAAAGACCTGTATGTTCTGTGTCCTTACTGAAATGATAATATTGCTCAACAATCTGATTGACTCTACATGTCTCCTGTCACCTTGCCATACTGTACTCCTCCTTCTGTTTAGGTCCTGGTTGCCCTCAATGCCGTACCATACTCTCCCTCCTGTCTAGCCCCCTTACCCGAGTATCCCACTGCATTCTTCCAGTCCCCCTTCCTCATGTCTAGCACCCACTCCCAGTACCCTGTGACTATTCTTCCTGTTGTCTCTGTGTCAGTTCGCCCCACTATCCTGGAGCTGCTGGAGCCATTGCGCCTCCACCACTGGTGTATCCCCTTCAGTGTGACCGGAAACCCCAAGCCCGAGCTACGGTGGTACCACAAGGACCAAGAGCTCCACGAACAGGAGTACATCAAGACCGAGATCCACGAGAGCACAGGGAGCGTTCACCACGGCTGCCTGAAGCTTGTCAACCCGACTCACATCCACAACGGGCAGTATACGCTGGTGGTCAGGAACGAGTACGGGGAGGATCGTAAAGAAATCGACGCCCACTTCCTGCTCCCGCCAGACCCAGACTACGATACAGGTCTCACTGCAGTTTAGTTTATAGTTACTGTAATTTGATATAAGATGTTATAATCTATATGTAAGTTGTTTTTAGGCTCTCTGAAAAAAAAATCTGTGCTATGTAGAACCTTCTAGGACCATAGAAAAGGTTAAAAATAGAACCATTTCAAGTCAAATAAAACTCTTTTTGGTTCCAAATGGCACCAATTCAAGAGTTCTATTTGGAACCAGAGGTTCTATGTGGAACCAAAAATGGTTCTATATGACCTGAAAATTGTAACTTTTTTTCAGAGGTTTCCTTTCCTGAATAAATGGTTCAACATAGAAGCTTTTTTTCTGAGAATATTGTTTTTTTTGTGTAGCATGGTATGTGTAATGGATGTTTATGAATAACATGTACATTCCCTTTTTCACTTATTTCAGAACCGCCATATACCTACCCTTGTAAGTATTTCTTAAGACATTGCAATTCTGCAAAGAATTACAATTCTAAAACGTGCCGTTACGAAGACACGTGTGTATGTGTTTTTCTCTTGACATGACGTTAAATAACTGTCCAGTGTTTCCAGAGTTCTATGATATATGACCTATAAATAATTACAATATGAGGGAAATAGATTTTCTTCCAATTTTTTTTCAATTAAGAATGTTAAAAAGCAGCTTTTCTGTGTTGGAATGGTGTGGGCGTACCTCAACAACAGAATGGTGTGGGCGTATACCAATCATAAAAAATATTCACGCAAGTAGACCACCGATTGGCCTTCATGCAATCATCCTCTGAGGAAATTTCATTTTTTTTTTAAACGGTCTGTTTGACATTGTTTGAGGTGGGTCCCCAAATGATGCTTTGGCAACATACGGTATGAGTATAGCACCAGTCAACAACATTATTTAGGTATGAGTTAACAGAATATTAACTTTTTAAAAGTGAGATTTTCACTGGAGAGTTACTTTTCATTTTAAACATCCAACGCAGCCGTTTATTTTAGTTATCTCAATATCAAATAATTTTGGGATACAATTTAGTACCTTACTGTGAATGTTTTCAATTTAAATTGTCAAAAAGAAACAAACTTTGCTCTTTGCTAAGAAGCTATTTCTCAAGCAATTTTGTGGGGACTGTCTGGGAGTGGTCTGAGTGGGGAGGGGAAAACTGAAAGCTAGCTGTTATTGATAGAGGTTTGGAACTGTTTCTTATTGGTCTATTTACTAATTTATCACCTGGCGATGTCACCAGTCAGGCCAACACTCCATCCCACAAAACAGTCAAAAAATCTCAGGTGGTCTTTTCAAACAGCTCTTAGACTAAAAGGTAATTATCATAAATGTCACAATTTGACAGTATTTTTCCAATATGTGTGTGTGTGTGTGTGTGTGTGTGTGTGTGTGTGTGTGTACAGTGCATTCTGAAAGTATTCAGACCCCTTGACTTTCTCCACATTCTGTTACATTACAACCTTGTTCTAAAAATTATGAGGAAATGTTTTGATTATTCAATCTACACACAATATCCCATAATGACAAAGTGAAAACAGGTTTCTAGAAATTTTAGCAAATTTATTTAAAAAACAGACACCTTATTCACAAATATTCATGAGACTTGAAATAGAGCTCAGGTGCATCCTGTTTCCATTGATCATCCTTGAGATGCTTCTACAACTTGATTGGAGTCCACCTGTGGTAAATTCAATTGATTGGACATGATTTGGAATGACACACACCTATCTATATAAGTTCCCACAGTTAACAGTGCATGTCAGAGCAAAAACCAAGCCATGAGGTCGAACAAATTGTCCCTTGAGCTCCAAGACAGGATTCTGTCAAGGCACATATCTGGGGAAGGGTACCAAAACATTTCTGCAGCATTGAATGTCCCCAAGAACAGTGGCCTCCATCAATCTTAAATGGAATAAGTTTAGAAACACCAAGACTCTTCCTGGAGCTGGCCATCCGGCCAAACTGAGCAATCGGGGGAGAAGGGCCTTGGTCAGGGATGAGACCAAGAACCCGAAGGTCACTCTGACAGAGCTCCATAAGTTCCTCTGTGCAATGGGAGAAGCGTCCAGATGGACAGCTATCTCTGCAGCACTCCACCAATCAGGCCTTTATGGTAGTGGCCAGGTGGACGCCACTCCTCAGTAAAAGGCACATGACAGCCTGCTTGGAGATTGCCAAAAGGGAAAGGCACCTAAACAAAATTCTCCGGTCTGATGAAACCAAGAATGAACCAAGAATGAACTCTTTGACAACCGTCACGTCTGGAGGAAACCAGGCACCGCTCATCTCCTGGCCAATACCATCCCTACGGTGAAGCATGGTGGTAGCAGCATCATGCTGTGGGGATCTTTTTCAGCAGCAGGGACTGGGGGACTCGTCAGGATTGAGGGATGGAGCAAAGTAAACCTGCTCCAGAGGGCTCAAGACCTCAGACTGTGGCAAAGGTTCACCTTCCAACAGGACAATGACCCTAAGCACACAGCCAAGACAACACAGGAGTGGCTTCGGGACAAGTCTCTGAATGCCCTGAATTTTCAAAAATATCTAAACCTGTTTTTGCTTTGTCATTATGGGGTATTGTGTGTAGAGTGATGAGAAAAACAATTTAATCACTTTTAGAAGGCTGTAACGTAACAAAATGTGGAAAAAGTGAAGGGGTCTGAATACTTTCCGAATGCCCTGTATGTATAGGAAAATACAGGAAAATTTTGTTTTTGACTGCACTGGGCCCTAAAGACTTTAGGAATAATGACAGATTGATGATCCTGCCTTGTTATTTTCCTTTCCTCTTTCCACTGCTCTTCCTGTGCTGTGGGATGTCATCACCCTGCTGCATTTCAGACACCACTGGTATGTGCTTGAAGTATGAAATCCTGAGGGAATGTATTGGGTTTGGGGGAAAATCCAGGGTGGCCCAAAAGCTAATAGACAAGCATAATCCATAGCAAAACCTTTGACTGGACAAAATTGCAGTTTCTGGGCCCTGTCTATTGCATAATTTACAGTGCCTTCAGAAAGTATTCATACCCCTTGACTTATTCCACATGTTGTTGTTACAGCCTGAATTCAAAGTGGATATCAAAGTGAAAACATGTTTATTGAAATTGAAATACAAGTAAGTAAGTATTCACACCCCTGAGTCTATACTTTGTAGAAGCACGTTTGGCAGTGATTACGGCTGTGAGTCCTTCTGGGGATTGTGCAACATTTCCCATTACTCTTTAAAAAAAATCTTCAATTTGTCAAATTGGTTGCTGATCTAGATCTTGAAGTTATTTATGTTAAAAAAATAACATGGCTAAAGAGCAACAGTAAAATAACAGTAGCGAGGCTATATACTGGTACAGAGTCAATGTACGGGAGCACCGGTTAGTCAAGGTAATTGAGGTAATATGTACATGTATGTAGAGTTAAAATTCACTGTCTTCTTAGTAAGCAACGCCAGTGTAAATTTGGCCTTGTGTTTAAGTTATTGTCCTTCTGAAGAAAAAAAAAACAGGCCACCACAATTACAAACATACATACCCATAACATGATGAAGCCACCACTATGCTTGACAATATGGAGACTAGTACTAAATAATGTGTTGTATTAGATTTGCCCCAAACATAACACTTTGTATTTAGGACAAAAGTGTATTGCTTTGTCAAATGTTTTGCAGTATTACTTTAGTTCCTTGTTGCAAACGGGATGCATGTTTTGGAATATTTTTATTCTGTACAGGCTTCCTTCTTTTCACTCTGTCAATTAGGTTAGTATTGTGGAGTAACTATAATGTTGTTGATCCATCCTCAAACTATGTACAGTGAGGGAAAAAGGTATTTGATCCCCTGCTGATTTTGTACATTTTCCCACTGACAAAGAAATGATCAGTCTATAATTTTAATGGTAGGTTTATTTGAACAGTGAGAGACAGAATAACAACAAAAAAATCCAGAAAAACACCTGTCAAAAATGTTATAAATTGATTTGCATTTTAATGAGGGAAATCAGTATTTGACCCCTCTGCAAAACATGAATTAGTACTTGGTGGCAAAACCCTTGTTGGCAATCAGAGGTCAGATGTTTCCTGTAGTTGGCCACCAGGTTTACACACATCTCAGGAGGGATTTGGTCCCACTCCTCTTTGCAGATCTTCTCCAAGTCATGAAGGTTTCGAGGCTAACGTTTGGCAACTCGAACCTTCAGCTCCCTCCGCAGATTATCTATGGGATTAAGGTCTGGAGACTGGCTAGGCCACTCCAGGACCTTAATGTGCTTCTTCTTGAGCCACTCCTTTATTGCCTTGGCTATGTGTTTTGGGTCATTGTCATGCTGGAATACCTATCCACGACCCATTTTCAATGCCCTGGCTGAGGGAAGGAGGTTCTCACCCAAGATTTGACGGGACATGGCCCCTTCCATCGTCCCTTTGATGCGGTGAAGTTGTCCTGTCCCCTTAGCAGAAAAACACACTAAAAACACAAATAATGTTTCCACCTCCATGTTTTATGGTGTGGATGGTGTTCTTGGGGTTATAGGCAGCATTCCTCCTCCTCCAAACACAGCGAGTTGAGTTGATGCCTAAGAGCTCCATTTTGGTCTCATCTGACCACAACACTTTCACACAGTTGTCCTCTGAATCATTCAGATGTTCATTGGCAAACTTCAGACGGGCATGTAAAAGTGCTTTCTTGAGCAGGGGGACCTTGCGGGCGCTGCAGGATTTCAGTCCTTCACGGCGTAGTGTGTTACCAATTGTTTTCTTGGTGAGTATGGTCCCAGCTGCCTTGAGATCATTGACAAGATCCTCCCGTGTAGTTCTGGGCTGATTCCTCACCGTTCTCATGATCATTGCAACTCCACGAGGTGAGATCTTGCATGGAGCCCCAGGCCGAGGGAGATTGACAGTTCTTTTGTGTTCCTTCCATTTGTGAATAATTGCACCAACTGTTGTCACCTTCTCACCAAGCTGCTTGGCAATGGTCTTGTAGCCCATTCCAGCCTTGTGTAGGTCGACAATCTTTTCCCTGACATCCTTGGAGAGCTCTTTGGTAATGGTGGAGAGTTTGGAATCTGATTGCTTCTGTGGACTCCCTTTCAGAGTGTGCTCCTAATCTCAGCTCGTTACCTGTATAAAAGACACCTGGGAGCCAGAAATCTTTCTGATTGAGAAGGGGTCAAATACTTATTTCCCTCATTAAAATGCAAATCAATTTATAACATTTTTGACAGGTGTTTTTCTGGATTTTTTTGTTGTTATTCTGTCTCTCACTGTTCAAATAAACCTACCATTAACATTATAGACTGATCATTTATTTGTCAGTGGGCAAACGTACAAAATCAGCAGGGGATCAAATACTTTTCCCCCTCACTGTAACTGTTTTAAAGTCACCATTGGCCTCATGGTGAAATCCCTGAGTGGTTTCCTTCCTTTCTGGCAACTGAGTTAGGAAGGACACCTGTATCTTTGTAGTGACTGGGTGTATTGATACACCATCCAAAGTGTAATTAATCACTTCACCAAGCTCAAAGGGAAATTCAATGTCCCACCCATCTACCAATAGGTGCCCTTCTTTGCGAGGCATTGGAAGACCCCCCTGGTCGTTGTGGTTGAATCTGTGTTTGAAATTCACTGCTGAGGAACCTTACTGCTAATTGTCTGTGTGGGGTTAAGAGATGAGGTAGTCATTCAAAAATAATGTTAAACAGTATTGCGCACAAGGCGCACCATGCAACTTATTATGTGACTTGTTAAGCACCTGAACTTATTTAGGCTTGCCGTAACAAAGGGTTTGAATACTCATTGACAAGACATTTCAGCTTCAAGTTTTTTATTAATTTGTAAAACTTTTGAAAAAACCCTCCACTTTGACATCCAGTCATTCTGGAAATTTTAAATCAATTTTAAATTCAGGCTGTAACACAACCAAACATGGAAAAAGTCAAGGGGTGGGAATACTTTCTGAAGGCACTGTAGCTGTCTGGTTACATCACAACCAGACAGTATTTTTAGCGTTTGAAAAAATCGAAGGTAATTTTAATGTGAGAGAAGAAATCAGATGAAATTAGATTATGTAATTTAATGTTTGTATGTTTAATGCTGTTTCATTCTGTTTTAAATATGTCCTGTGCTTGTTCTTTTTGTCTCAGACTTACCACTACCCCCAATAGAGGACAGTGTTGCAGTAAGTTAACGTACACATCATAATTAGTCATGTGTGGTTATGTGCATACTATAATGTTGTGCACTGTTATTAGTAAGTATTTTGCATTGTTGAATGGTGTTGTTCCAGGTGTATATAGTGTTGGGGATCGCTGGCGTGGCATTAATTGGATGTGTCCTGATGGTGATCATTCTGAAATACGGAAGAAACTCAAAGTTTGGGATGAAGGGTAAAGCTTTTCTTTTTAATCTTAGTATAGTCATTTTTCAAACCAGTATTGGATAACAATGAACATCTTGTTTTAGGTGCACATTTCTACAGTTTTAATTCCATTTAACCCCACCACATTTCAGCTTATGTTCGGCGACATAATAACATACAGAAGTCAATCACTCCTCTCATAATTGTATTTCCTCCCACTGGGGTCCTCCCCTTCCTCCTCAGGCTCCTCCTCGGTCATCAGTAACGACGATGACTCCGCCAGTCCTCTTCATCACGTCTCCAATGGCAACAACACCCCGTCGTCCTCAGAGATGGGCCACGATGCGGTGATCATTGGAATGACAAAGATCCCTGTCATCGAGAACCCACAGTATTTCCGCCAATCTGGCAGCATGCTGAAATCGGACACGTGTGAGTTACCGTGGTGCGGAGGTCTGCTGGTGTTGTTACCCGGTCTTTTTCTGAAAAATCCATGACAGGGCCACTGCGACTGGATGGACTTCATGGCGATGACTTTGGTTGACCTCTTGCCGGATGACTTGCAGTTAATGCTGTAATATCAGACTGTATGGCACAGAGGATGTCACTAGACAGACACACACATCTGACTATTTCACTTGTATCCCTGTGAGAAATGTAGTTCTGTAATGGCTACAATGTCCATACTCGTCCGACAAGCGACCAGAATATCACAGTTTCACTGTTTTTCCTCTATACAGTAGTAGACTAGGGCTGTTAACTTTAGTGTATGTAATGTGTAGGGCCAGGAGTTTTTCCTGGCCACTTGACCTGACTAATTCTAACTAGGGGCCGAGAGTTTTTCCTGGTCAGTTCACACGATGTTCAGGAAAAACTGTGATAGCCTTACATCTGTCTCTTTACATCCCAGTTGTCCAGCACATCAAGAGACACAACATTGTGCTGAAGCGTGAGCTAGGGGAGGGGGCCTTTGGGAAAGTGTTCCTGGCTGAGTGCTACAACCTGATCCCAGATCAGGACAAGATCCTGGTGGCTGTCAAGGTAAAGTATGGCCATCTATGCATGCCATTTCAAACAATCAGCACACACTTTAGTCCTGGCTTTGATTTTTTTTTATTTTTAAGAACAGCTTTAAATATAAACTATTTAGCTGTTTGTCCTTTTCCCATATGTGAGGATTGTATGTACATTGTTTTGGATAATAGCATGGCAAACAAGTATATTAGGATTTGATCGAATTTTGTAGGAAGGAGACTTTGAAACCATCAACAATCCCATCAATCAATGTTTAAATGATGGTGTGCGTGCGTGCGTGTGTGTGTGCACGTGCACGTGCACATGCATCCCTGTCCTCCTCAGACGTTGAAAGAGGCCAGCGAGAGTGGCCGAGCCGACTTCCACCGGGAGGCGGAGCTACTGACCAACCTGCAGCATGAGCACATCGTTACCTTCTATGGCGTGTGTGTGGAGAGTGACCCGCTCATCATGGTGTTCGAGTACATGAAGCACGGCGACCTCAACAAGTTCCTCAGGTGTGTGTGTCCCAATGTCTTTGTGCGTGTGATTTACATTTGCCAATTCACGTGTACTGTATTAAAGTACTAACCGACGTAAATACTCCATGTGTGCAATGTGTATGTTTTGTGTCTGATTTTATCCTTTTACTGTAAGCCAGAGCGCCAAAGACACATTTACATTCTGTGCAAATTTAATGCATAATAATGGTGTCTAATCTAATCAGTCATGAAAGGCTATGGGGGATTTTGGCACATACATACAGTACCAGTCAAAAGTTTGGACACCTACACATTCAATAGTTTTCCTTTATTTTTTTCTATTTTTTTCTACATTGCAGAATAATAGTGAAGACATCAAACTATGAAATAACACATATGGAATAATGTAGTAACCAAAAAAGTATTAAACAAATCAAAATATATTTAACATTTTAGATTCTTCAAAGTAGCCACCCTTTGCCTTGATGACAGCTTTGCATACTCTTTGCATTCTCTTAACCAGCTTCATGAGGTAGTCACCTGGAATGCATTTCAATTAACAGGTGTGCCTTGTTAAAATATAATTTGTGGAATTTCTTTCCTTCTTAATGCATTTGAGCCAATCAATTGTGTTGTGACAAGGTAGGGGTAGAATACAGAAGATTTATTTGGTATAAGACCAAGTGAATCAAGCCTTCATGGTCGAATTGCTGCAAAGAAACCCCTACTAAAGGACACCAATAATAAGAAGAGACTTGCTTGGGCCAAGAAACACGAGCAATGGACATTAGACCGGTGGAAATCTGTCCTTTGGTCTGATGAGTCCAAATTTGAGATTTGGACTCATCAGAAAGAAAACCGCCGTTTCTTTGTGAGACAGAGTAGGTGAGCGGATGATCTCCGCATGTGTGGTTCCCGCCGTGAAACATGGTGGAGGAGGTGTGATGGTGTGGGGGTGATTGCTGGTAACACTGTCTGATTTATTTAGAATTCAAGGCACACTTAACTTCTTGACTCACCCATCCCGTTAGCGGGATCATTTTCGTCAACATCCGCTGAATTGCAGCGCGCCAAATTCAAATTAAATTACAAAAAATATTTAATTTTCATGAAATCACAAGTGCATTATAGCAAAACACAGCTTAGCTTGTTGTTAATCCACCTGGCGTGTCAGATTTCAAAAAAGATTTTCGGCGAAAGCATACCAAGCGTTTATGTAAGGACATCTCTCTCAGCAGACAAAACATTACAAACAGCTAGCAGCAAAGTACATTGGTCACGAAAGTCAGAAAAGCAATAAAATGAAACGCTTACCTTTGATGATCTTCGGATGTTTGCACTCACGAGACTCCCAGTTACACAATAAATGTTCCTTTTGTTCCATAAAGATTATTTTTATATCCAAAATACATCCATTTGGTTGGCACGTTATGTTGAGAAATCCACAAGCTCAAGCGATCACGACAGGGCAGACGAAAATAGTATCCGTAAAGTCCGTAGAAACATGTCAAACGTTTTTTATAATCAATCCTCAGGTTGTTTTTACAATATATAATCAATAATATTTCAACCGGACTGTAGCTTTTTCAATAGGAGTGAGAGAGAAAATGTCTGCTCCAAGCTGCTCGCGCATGCGAAACGCTGCTGGCACCCAGCCACCCACTGACGAGATGTGATCTTTCTCGCTCATTTTTCAGAATAAAAGCCTGAAACTATGTCTAAAGACTGTTCAGACCATGTGGAAGCCATAGGAAAAGGAATCTGGTTGATATCCCTTTAAATGGAGGGAAGGCATGCAATGGAACAGAGAGGTTTCAGGACAAACAGCACTTCCTGGTTAGATTTTCCTGAGGTTTTCGCCTGCAATATCAGTTCTCTTATACTCACAGACAATATTTTGACCGTTTTGGAAACCTTAGAGTGTCTATCCTAATCTGACAATTATATGCATATTCTAGATTCTGGGCCTGAGAAATTAGGCAGTTTCATTTGGGTACGTTTTTCATCCAAACATCAAATTACTGCCCACTACACTCAACAAGTTAACCAGTTAACCTATGCAGCAATAAGCCATCCCATATGGTTTGCGCTTAGTGGGACTATAATTTTATTTTCAACAAGACAATGAACCAACACACCTCCAGGCTGTGTAATGGCTATTTGACTAACAAGGAGAGTGGAGGTCAGATGACCTAGCCTCCACAATCACCCGACCTCAACCCAAGTGAGATGGTTTGGGATGAGTTGGATCGCAGTGTGAAGGAAAAGCAGCCAACAAGTGCTCAGCATATGTGGGAACTCCTTCAAGACTGTTGGAAAGCATTCCAGGTGAAGCTGGTTGAGAGAATGCCAAGAGTGTGCGAAGGGTGGCTACTTTGAAGAATCTAAAATATGAAATGATTTTGATTTGTTTTAACACTTTTTGGGATACTAAATGATTCCATATGTGTTATTTCATTTTTTTATGTCTTCACTATTAATAGTAAAAATAAAGAAAAACCCTTGAATGAGTAGGTGTGTCCAAACGTTTGACTAGTACTGTATGTAAGTGTGATACTTTATTTGAATTGAAACTGGGTAACTGCAATGGAAGCGAATGAGTTTGCACTTATCCGATTAAGTCCTCTTTGTAGTCAATTTTAGATAACTATAGTTAGCATTGTGTTTGACCCACCTGTGTTTTGGTGTAGGTCCCATGGTCCTGACGCAGTGCTGATGGCTGATGGGCAGCACAGCCTGATGGTGGAGCTGACCCAGTCCCAGATGCTGCATATCGCCCAGCAGATCGCTGCAGGCATGGTCTACCTCGCCTCCCAGCACTTTGTCCACAGAGACCTGGCCACACGCAACTGTCTGGTGGGAGAGAACCTGCTGGTCAAGATTGGGGACTTTGGCATGTCCAGGGATGTGTACAGTACTGACTACTACAGAGTGAGTCTGTGGGCAAAACAGAAAGACAGGAATACACTCATGTGTAATTAGAATTTGGTTTTGGTTTGTAACAGCCATGCTGCAATAATTTTAACCAGTAATTTTTTTAATCTATTTTTAATGCCATTTAAATGCAAATTCTATAATATGCATAGAATTGCTGTTTCCATGGTAATAGGGGGCAACAGTGCAAAATGCACTGGCAGTTTTTTTTTCATACTTGACATTGCATTTATGCCGTGATGCAAATTTAGCCTTGAATTCTCTATTTTAAGGCCTTTTCAGAGGCAAGCTACTGCTCTTAAAATACCTAGATTCATGAACACGCGTCTCCTTATCACCCCCCGTTCTATCCAGTATCTAACCTAGTTCTTATAAAATTAGTGAGGGAAAACATTGTCTACCTTAGCAGGTAGCCTGGTAGCCTAACCTGTTTCTGCTTTACCCAACTCCTTTATTGTTGTTATGCCAAATTGGCATGACATTGGCTACTTAAAGCACAAACAGATTGGGCTAACAGGCTAACTGCTATCTGCTACTGTCTAGCTTTTACTAGAACAGTATAGACAACACCACAGGAATGAATGTGATTTCATGTCTGCATGGGCCCAATAATATTTTGGCCATCTCAGGTTGATCTGACAATTCTCACATAGAAACTTAATTGGGAGGAAAAAAAACATTTTTGTTTGATATTTTTGATATGTTTGATATTCTTTTTACATTTGTGTAAGAAACAATTTTTTTGAAAATCATAATGAAAGTGTCCATTTTAGGCCCTTTTTAGACCTACCCCTTGTCAGACTTAATGATCCGTGAACCGTACATGATACAGACAATACCTTGGTGTCATTATCCTCCTAATAGTGTGCTCATTTTGAGACGTATTGTTTTTAACAATATATTCTACAAGTACAACACATTTCTAAAGTGGACTCTCTGCTACTTTAAAAGTTATGATACATTTTATGAGCACCATCAACACAGTGAATGGGGAAATGGATTCAAAGGGAACTCCCTCTGCTGGTGATTTGCTGAATGTGCAAATCAGGAGGGCTGTGATACAATGTCAATTTCTTTGTATAAAATTGATAATTTCTTCAAAAGTACCAGAGATCCCACTCTGGGAAGTTGATGTTTGAATAGTATATTGTTCCAAACCATGTCTAAATATAAGCTAAATCAAAAAGGCTACTTTTGAGATTTTTTTATGTTGAATAAATGAATGGGAATTTTATTTCAGACCATAGACATACTCCATGATTTAGAGCACACATTATAAGGAGTACAATGACAAGACGCTTCACAAATTATTTGTTTCTTACAGGAGGCATGTATAGGTCTAAAAAGAGGCTAAAACGGCCGCTTTCATCATTTAAATAGAGTACCAGTCAAAGGCTTGGACACACCTACTCATTCAAGGGTTTTTCTTTATTTTTACTATTTTCTACCTTGTAGAATAATAGTGAAGACATCAAAATTATGAAATAACACATATGGAATCATGTAGTAACCAAAAAAGTGTTAAACGAATCAACATATATTTGAGATTCTTCAAAGTAGCCACCCTTTACTTGATGACAGCTTTGCACACTCTTGGCATTCTCTCAACCAGCTTCATGAGGTAGTCACTTGGAATGCATTTCAATTAACAGGTGTGCCTTGTTAATTTGTGGAATTTCTTTCCTTAATGCGTTTGAGTCAATCAGTTATGTTGTGACAAGGTAGGGGGGTATACAGAAGATGGCCCTATTTGGTAAAATACCAAGTTCATATTATGGCAAGAACAGCTCAAATAAGCAGAGAGAAATTACAGTCCATCATTACTTTAAGACATGAAGATCAGTCAATGTGGAACATTTCAAAGAACTTTGAAAGTTTCTTCAAGTGCAGTCACAAAAACCATCAAGCGCTATGATGAAACTGGCTTTCATGAGGACCACCACAGAAAAGGAAGACTGCAAAGGATGTTCATAAGAGTTGGCCTGCCTCAGAAATTGCAATAAATATTTCAGAGTTCAAGTAACAGACACATCTCAACTGTTCAGAGGAGACTGTGTGAATCAAGCCTTCATGGTTAAATTGCTGCAAGGAAACCACTACTAAAGGCCACCAATAAGAAGAAGAGACTTGCTTGGGCCAAGAAACACGCGCAATGGACGTTAGACTGAGTCTGAGTCCAAATTTGAGATTTTTGGTTCCAAATGCCATGTGTGGTTCCCACTGTGAAGCATGGAGGAGGTGTGATGATGTGGGGGTGCTTTGCTGGTGACACTGTCTGTGATTTATTTAGAAATCAAGGCACACTTAACCAGCATGGCTACCACAGTATTCTGCAGCGATACGCCATCCCATCTGGTTTGCACTTTTTTTTGTTTTTAATTTAATTGTACCTTTATTTAACCAGGCAAGTCAGTTAAGAACACATTCTTATTTTCAATGACGGCCTGGGAACAGTGGGTTAACTGCCTGTTCAGGGGCAGAACGACAGATTTGTACCTTGTCAGCTCGGGGGTTTGAACTCACAACCTTCCGTCCAACGCTCTAACCACTAGGCTACCCTGCCGCACTTAGTGGGACTATCAATTGTTTTTTCAACAAGACAATGACCCAACACACCTCCAGGTTGTGTAAGAGCTATTTGATCAAGGAGTGTGCTGGAGTACTGCATCAGATGACCTGGCCTCCACAATCACCTGACCTCAACCCAGTTGAAATGGTTTAGGATGAGTTGGACCGCAGAGTGAAGGAAAAGCAGCCAACGAGTGCTCAGCATATGTGGGAACTCCTTCAAGACTGTTGGAATAGCATTCCAGGTGAAATCTGGTTGAGAGAATGCCAAGAGTGCACAAAGCCGTCAAGGCAATGGGTGGCTACTTTGAAGAATCTAAATGATAAGATATATTTTGATTTATTTAAACACTTTTTTGGTTACTATATGATTCCATATGTTATTTCATAGTTTTGATGTCTTCTATTATTCTACAATGTAGAAAATAGTACAAATAAATTAAAATCTGTCAATTGGCATGTGTGTTTTTCTGTTGCTCATTAGAAAAACACAATTTAATTTTCAAGATTTCATGTTTGTCCCCCATGAGACACTGTAGACGCAGAAGAAGTCTATTTAATTTCCTCATAATCCTCAGAATGAATCAAGAAATCTGTAATTAATATAGATGTTTTTGCAGAGGAGGTTTTAGTTGCGCAATTTTACATCAAACTAAAGTGTTTGGTGCAGTATTTCTGAAGTAACGCACGGTTGTTCCAAACTGCATTTAAGGCGAGACTGACTTTATGACCAAAATTATCCTATTTACACTTTGTAGTCAATTTTGACACTAGAATAACTGTTTCTGACTCAAATCGATGCCATGTAGGCCGTTTTCAAAGGGATTTGTTGCTTTTTAAAGGCAGTCGCTCAGATTTGGCCTTTAGATCCAGACTTGTTCTGTGTCCCAATCAGCCCCCCCCTCCAATGCCCACTCACTAATACACAGTATCCACTATTGTGATCATATAGGAAGACCAACGATGCAGCTGAACAGCAATTGGGTCAACACGTGGAAACATTTGCCAGTTATTGTGAACTGACAATCATGTCAATATCAGACAAGGCCTAACAGTACCAATACAGGCAAAACATGTTGGGTTTTAATACCTTTTTTAAATATCTCATAATATTGATTTCCATGACAACTGTAGGCCCAGCCAATACACATTTGTGTACATGACCTTTAAACAAATGTTAATGGGCCTTAATAGTATGTTGGTTACTGACCTGACTGACAACACCTTTCCATCTAACCCTGTTTTTTGGGCCGTTTCTTTACTTCACTCCCATTCATTCCACTCCTGTTCATTTGACCTTCTCTGTGGTTTTCCTGGATGGTTCCTGATGGATCCTTTGTCTGTTTCCAGGTGGGGGGTCACACCATGCTGCCCATCCGCTGGATGCCTCCAGAGAGCATCATGTACCGGAGGTTCACCACGGAGAGTGATGTCTGGAGTCTCGGCGTGGTCCTCTGGGAGATCTTCACCTATGGGAAGCAGCCCTGGTACCAGCTCTCCAACAATGAGGTCAGTAGTCTCTTATCACAGACAGCAGCACTCTTGAGATTTGGTTCTGGGTTCCGAGATTACAAGGTTTTAGATACAAACTCAAACCTTTCCTACAGTAGATTGACTACACTGGTATCATAGCACTTGAGCTCCAATGAGATTTATTGTCAACTTCAAATACATCAGTCTTCTGTAGTCTCCATTTTGCTAATCTTTGTTGCAGTATATCACATTTGTATTGTCCATATACATTGACTGTACAAAACATTAGGAACACCTGCTCTTTCCATGACACGGCGTGACCAGGGGAATCCAGGTGAAAGCTAGGATCCCTTATTGATGTCCCATGTTAAGGCCACTTCAGTCAGTGTAGATGAAGGGCAGGAGACGGGTTAAAGAAGGGGGAGGGGTTGCAACGCAACATTAGGAAGGTGTTCCTAATGTTTTATTCTCTGTGTCGATTTTTATGCGTTATGAATATACATTTCCTGGAAATCTATTAGATGAAACCAAGGCTAACATGTCTGAGTCTAAAAAAACATATCACCTTGGTAAACCTCACTTTGTTTAGATGCTGTTACCATGTGAGCGATGGCTTCCTTTAATTGCCCCTGAGGGAATAAATCAAGTTGAATTGGACTGAATTTCAATTGCATTGTGGTGGGTACCCTTTATGCAGGTGATCGAGTGTATCACCCAGGGGCGCGTGCTGCAGCGGCCGCGTTCCTGTCCAAAGGAGGTGTACGACCTGATGCTGGGATGCTGGCAGAGAGAATCCTACATGAGACTGAACATCAAGGAGATCCACAGCCTGCTCCAGAGCCTGGCCAAGGCCTCACCTGTCTACCTAGATATACTGGGCTGAGTGAGTCTGGGCAGGTGTTTGGGTGGGGGTGAGGGGGAGTTGCGTGTGTGCGTGTGCATGTGTGTGTGTGTGTGTGCGCGCGCATGTGTGAGCATATGTGTTTGCGTGTGTGCGTGTGCGTGTGTGTGCGTGTGTGCGTGTGTGTGTGTGTGTGTGTGTGTGTGTGTGTGTGTGTGTGTGTGTGTGTGCGTGTGTGTGTGTGTGTGTGTGTGTGCGCGCGTGCACGTGTGTGTGTGTGTGTGTGTGTGTGTGTGTGTGTGTGTGTGTGTGTGTGTGTGCGCGCGCACGCATGTGTGAGCATATGTGTTTGCGTGTGTGCCCGACTGTGCTGACTGTGCTTCTGCCTCCTCATCACATAGAGAAAAGCCTTAAATTTGATTAAGTTTTCCTTTCCTTCTCCATTTGATGATACTCTTAGGACCAGTTTCTCAAACCCAGATTAAAATAATCCAGGAGTAGGCCCAATTCTGATTTAGTTCATCAAGAGCTAAAAATGATTTAATGAACATCTATTAACCTTGAATTACATAATGCTGGACTGTGACGGGAACTTTTTAAATGAAGTTTAACCATAGTCCAACAATAATTGAGGCCATGTCCATGAAACCAAATGATCAGTAATCTTGATTAAATTGTAATCTGGGTCTGCGAAACAAATAATTAACTGTGTTATTGTACTCTTCTTGTACACTGTAATTGCTGGGGATGAACAAAGGGAAAATGACTGTGTCAAAATGATCATGGACAATGTATGGACACGTGTCAACATGGATAGAGCTTTTCCTTGTTCCTACTAACACGAGGAACATCTCATGTGGAGCGACATATAAAGTCGAAGTAATATTTATTTATTTTTAAACCCATTGCAATGAAGTAAGGCTTACCGCTTATATAAGTGTCATGGACTATTTTTATGATGTGAGGACTTTCTTATTGATGTCAGGTGCTTTTTGACTCTGTTGTTTTCATGTTGCCACTTTACATTTTGATTGGTGACTGAATTCTGTCATCATGGCCAACCAGTCCGGAGCTGTGGAGTTGATTATTATGGTACTTGAAGGGTACCTCTTAGGACTTATAATGACTTCATATCACATTAATAACCCATATATACCACAGTAAAAAAAAAAAAATACATCCATTCATGAAATGCTTATGTACTGCTCATATATGGTTATTCATGTGTTATAAAGTCTATGTAGGTACCCTCAGTCTAGAGAGAACAAGAGCCATCCATCCACACAACACAACACCGTTAAACCCCTGAGTGTTGCTATACATATACATATGTGCATATTACAAAAACACTTTTAAATGTTATAAAAATAAGGATTTACCTTTTAAAACATATGGGCATTCTCTATGCCATATTTATAATTCATTTTTTCAGAATTATTTTCTTTTTTTAAATGAATATTTCAGGTTGTGGTTCATTATCAGTGGTATTTTCTATCTGATTCTATTTTGCTAGATACTGACATTGTCCATTTCCATGTAGAAGGTCTTTGTGTTTTTGAATGTGGTTAGTATGCACTACACATGTCACAATCTTGACTGGATAACTAAAGCACAGTGAATAAGGACCGTCCCAGCATTAAGTTGGAACAGGGAGTAATTTGAGTTGCCTCAACTCAAAGCAGTAAGAAAGTTGACCATACTGTAGCATAGAATAACATTGTCACTTTGTTTTGTCATTTGTGAAGAGCACATTCACCAGCAATGGCTTAGAGAGACCATCATTTTATCCTTTACCGTATAAATCTATTGGAGGCCCAGAACTCTACTACACTGTTTGTTTTGCATTTTTGAAGGCAGCTTTATAAATGCTGTCGATGTTGTTGAGGTCGACATTGATAAGATGTTTCAGTATATTGAAGCTAATAGGAAATTATGGATTTAGCCTTTAAGGATATTTGATTCATTTCAGCTGTATTTGTGGCGAATCAACATTGACAGTGCTTTAGTTTTCACCCTAGAGTTAGAAAACATCACTGGTAAAATGCCCCTATTCAGCGATTTATGCACTTAAATTACTAATTGACTTGTTTACATTATGTACTGTGTAGCATATTATTTGGAACCAGGGTGTGAAATTCTGTGATCTTATATTGATTGATATACAGTACCAGTCAAAAGTTGACACACCTACTCATTCAAGGGTTTTTCTTTATTTTCTACAATGTAGAATAAAAGTGAAGACGTGAACTATGGAATCATATAGTAACCAAAATAGTGTTAAACAAATCAAAATACATTTTAGATTCTTCGAAGAAGCCGCCCTTTGCCTTGATGACAGCTTTGCAAACTCTTGGCATTCTCTCAAACAGCTTCACCTGGAAGGCTTTTCCAACAGTCTTGAAGGAGTTCCCACATATGCTGAGCACTTGTTGGCTGCTTTTCCTTCACTCTGCGGTCCAACTCATCCCAAACCATCTCGATTTGGTTAAGGTCGGGTGGTTGTGGAGGCCAGGTCATCTGATGCAGTACTCCAGCACTCTCCTTCTTGATCAAATAGCCCTTACACAACCTGGAGGTGTGTTGGGTCATTGTCCTGTTGAAAAACAAATGATTGTCCCACTAAGTGCAAACCAGATGGGATCGCTGCAGAATGCTGTGGTAGCCATGCTGGTTAAGTGTGCCTTTGAATTCTAAATAAATCATTGACAGTGTCACCAGCAAAGCACCCCCACATCATCACACCTCCTCCATGATTCACAGTGGGAACCACACATGCAAAACTCATCTGTTCACCTACTATGTGTCTCACAAAGGCCTGATTCACGCAGTCTCCTCTGAACAGTTGATGTGTCTGTTACTGGAGCTCTGTGAAGCATTTATTTGGGTTGTAATTTCTGAGCCTGGTAACTAATGAACTTATCCTCTGCAGCAGAGGTAACTCTGGGACTTCCGTTCCTGTGACGGTCCTCATGAGAGCCAGTTTCATCACAGCGCTTGATGGTTTTTGTGACTGCACTTGAAGAAAGTTTCAAAGTTCTTTGAAATTTTACTCATTGACTGACCTTCATGTCTTAAGGTAATGATGGACTGTCGTTTCTCTTTGCTTATTTGAGCTGTTCTTGCCATAATATGGACTTGGTATTTTACCAAATAGGGCTATCTTCTGTATACCACCCCTACCTTGTCACAACACAACTGATTAGCTCAAACGCATTAAGGAAAGATATTCCACAAATGAACTTTTAACAAGGCACACCTGTTAATTGAAATGCATTCCAGGTGACTACCTCATGAAGCTGTTTGAGAGAATGCCAAGACAGCAAAGCTGTCATCAAGCAAATGGTGGATACTTTAAAGAATCTCAAATATAAAAATATATTTTGATTTTGTTTAACAGTTTTGGTTACTACCTGATTCCATATGTTTTAATGTCTTCACTATTATTTTTAAAATAAAGAACAACCCTGGAATGAGTAGGTGTGTCAACTTTTTCACATCATGAACAGATTCTATCAGGAATGTGACGACTTGATAACTCTGGCAGAGATTAATCAGATTATTTGACAGGGAAGAGGACCTAAGACAGTGCCTTCAGAAAGTATTCATACCCTTTGACTTATTCCATACTTTGTTGTTACAGTCTGAATTCAAAATTTATCAAATAATTTTTTCCTCACCCATCTACACACAATAGCCCATAATGACAAAGTGAAAACATGTTTTTTTGACATTCTTGCAAATTTATTGAAAATTCAATACAGAAATCTAATTCCCATAAGCGCTGAGTCAAATCACCTTTGGCAGCGATTACAGCTGTGAATCTTTCTAGGTACGTGTTTTTTATTTTTTTATTTTTTAGCTTTGCACACTGGGGTTTTATTTATTTATATTTCCCCATTTTATTATTTTCAAAATTCTTCAAGCTCTGTCATATTGGTTGTTGATTGTTGCAAGACAACCATTTTCAGGTCTTCCATAGATTTTCAAGTAGAATGAATGGCCACTCAGGAACATTCACTGTCTTCTCCAGTGTAGATTTGGCCTTGTGTTTTAGGTTATTGTCCTGGTGAACGGTGAATTAATCTCCGTGTCTGGTGGAAAGCAGACTGAACGAGGTTTTCCACTAGGATTTTGCCTATGCTTAGCTTCATTCCATTTTTTTTTTATCCTGAAAAAGTGGTACTCAGTAATGTGTTGTAACATAACAAACAAACATAACACTTTGTATTCAGGACAAAAAGTTAATTGTTTTGCAACATTTTTTGCGGTATTACTTTAATGCCTTGTTGCAAACAGGATGCATGTTTTGTAGTATTTTTATTCTGTACAGGCTTCCTTTTCACTCTATCAATTAGGTTAGTATTGTGGAGTAACTACAATGTTGTTGATCCATGCTCAGTTTTCTCCTATCACAGCCACTCTGTAACTGTTTTAAAGTCACCATTGGTGAAATCCCTGAGTGGTTTCCTTCCTCTCTGGCAACTGAGTTAGAAAGGAAGCCTGCATCTTTGTCATGACTGGGTGTATTGATACACTATCCAAAGTGTAATTAATAACTTCACCATGGATATTCAATGTCTGCTTTTTAATTTTAATTTTATTTTTTACACATCTTACCAACAGCTGCCCTTTGTGAGGCTTGTAAAAATGGCAAAAATGTCACTCTGACATTATGGGGTATTGTGTGTAGGCCGGATACAAAACATTTAAATATAATCAAAAATAAATTCAGGCTGTAACACAACAAAATGTGGGAAAAAATCAAGGGGTGTGAATACTTTCTGATGGCACGGTACATAGCATTATACAATGGGTGGGTCTAATCCTGAATGCTGATTGGTTAAAACCGTGTTCCAGCCGGTGTCTATTCAACAAATTGCCACCGGCTAAATCTATGAAGTCAAACTGCCTATTATACTCTGTTCCATTTGACTGCGCAATCCACTGTCTCAACAGCCCAGCCTGGTAATTTATAAACTTGATCTCCACTATAAAAAGCATCGAGATGTTATCTCACATTTCTTTTAGACTAATAGTGCATTGTTTTCAACAGCGGATAGTTGTATAAACCTTGCTGTCTGTCTCTCCAACATTTGCAACATTGTTTCAATATTCAAATTCGATCTGCTGTCCCATGGTAATGAACGAGTCGGAACAAGACTTACAGGCAGACAGCATTTCTCAGCCAGTCGAAATCAATAATCAGCTGGCATAATTTGTGTGTATGTATATATATATATATATATAAGAGACAGACACGTTTAGCAGAGCACTGTGACAACATAATTTTTATTTATTTTTTTATATATATATATATATATATATATATATATATATATATATATATATATATATAAGACAACCATTTTTTTTATATATATATATATATATATATATATATATATATATATATATATATATATACACAAAATGTAAATGTATACAAAATGTCATTTGAAAAAAGCTAAAACGAAACGCAGCTAATTTGCAGTCTTTCCAGCTTCAGTTTGAAGTGATTGTTTTAGCTGTATTGTTGGAGAACTGAACAACAGTGCCCTGACGAGAGAGCACATGTTCTATGCCAGGCGAAGTCGCGCATCATTAGCTCATTGTTATGTATGTATCGAAATAAATGTCACCAGAAAACAGTTTATGCAAATGCAGCTACTTTGCTGTTATTCTGGCTAGACTTTTTTGACATGACCGTAAAATAGCCGTAGTTGGCTAAGCTAGCAAGGGATAAGAACGTTATCTGCCAGTATGACAATGAAACATTTAGAACGAACGACTGGGTCGCTTATATAGATAGATACAGAACAAAAAGACTGAATGACTGGGTCGCGTCTCTAGCAGCCCTAGTTTTGTGTCAAAGGATGAAATGTTATGAATAAATTAATCCAAATAACATTTTGAATGAAAATATGGCAATCATTATTTTTATATGTTGGTAACCCGTTGTATAAAAGTGATAATTCCCTTGAAGCCGGTGTTTGGAGGATATATATGTAACACCCATGCCAATATATCCTCTAAACACCGGCGTCACAGGCGGTCGGTGTCGGGACCATTAGTGGTGGTGTTGGGTGTCAAAATTAATCTCTCCAGTTACACAGTTACAAACGCTTTTGAAAAATTGTATTGAGTAAATGTATTTATTGGTTTCTTTTCCTTTTGATAAGAGATAAAAAATGTGATTTATTGAAGGTTATTTGTTTTTGTAAAAATCAAAATCAAAATTGACACATTTTAAGGTTGTCATTAGATTTGGGGTGGGTTCCCCCCCCAGAAATTCTTGAGGAAAAAATGGTGTCTCTGCAAGAAAAAGTATGATTAGCAAAACAATGTCAACCACCATATCTCCCCTGCTTTTGACTGAATCTTCATGGTGCTCGTGCATTCCCTCCAAGGAAGAATGACGAGTCAATATGGAAAAGGACCATTAATGTCACAGTGCTCTGCTAAACGTGTCTGTCTCTTTGTAAGGTACAATCAGATTGTTTCTGCAGTGATATCAACGTACAATCTTTCCATCTTCTCTGTACTGGAGTCCCTTTGACGCATAAACGTGATCTCTACACTACTGTTTATCAGTGATACTACGTAAGCCCCCAGTTGCCATAACCTTTGGCTTTTGATATGGTGATAATTCAGTGCAGTAATGTTTGCTGAGACAACAGATCATGTTAAGTGCACTTCAGAAATGCACACCCAAACTCCTATGCTTTGAGCCACAATCAGTTCAACTGTTGTATTATCACTAATTGCATTCTTTATTGAACACAACAGAAATCTGCCCCCAGCTATGTTGGACTGTCTGCAACATACCGCTGAAAAATCCTAACATACTTGTTCGGGGATAAGGGTCTGTCAGTGGTCTGTCAATGGTTGGTTCTTTCTTGACCAGTTGCAGCATTTACAGTGCCTTCAGAAAGTATTCAGGCACCTTGACTTTTTCCACATTCTGTTATGTTACAGCCTTATTCTAAAATGTATTAAATTGTCCCCCCTTCATCAATTGGCACATAATACCAAAGCAAAATCAGTGTCTATATATATTATTTTTGTTGCAAATGTATGAAATACAGACATTTTACATTAGTATTCAGACCCTTTACCCAGTACTTTGTTGAAGCACCTTTGGTAGCGATTACAGCCTCAAGTCTTCTTGGGTATGACGCTACAAGCTTGGCACACCTGTATTTGGGAGAGTTTTCCCATTCTTCTCTGCAGATCCTCTCAAGCTCTGTCAGGTTGGATGGGTAGCATCGCTGCACAACTATTTTCAGGTCTCTCCAGAGATGTTCAATCGGGTTCAAGTCCGGGCACTGGCTGGGCTACAATGACATTCAGAGACTTGTCCCGAAGCCACTCTTTCATTGTCTTGGCTGTGTGCTTAGGGTCGTTGTCCTGTTGGAACGTGAACTTCCGCCCCAGTCTGAGGTCCTGAGCGCTAATGGAGCAGGTTTTCATCAAGGATCTCTCTGTACTTTGCTCTGTTCATCTTTCCCTTGATCCTGACTAGTCTACCTGTCCCTGCCATTGAAAATTGGTCAGGTGATGAGAGGTGCCTGGTTTCCTCCAGACGTGACTCTTGGCATTCAGGCCAAAGAGTTCAATCTTGGTTTCATCAGACCAAAGAATCTTGTTTCTCATAATCTGAGAGTCCTTTAGGTACCTTTTGGCAACTCTGTTACAGTTGAAGTCAGAAGTTTACATACACCTTAGCCAAGTTTTTCACAATTCCTGACATTTCATTTTAGTAAAAATTCCCTGTCTTAGGTCAGTTAGGATCACCACTTTATTTTAAGAATATGAAATGTCAGAATAATAGTAGAGAGTGATTTATTTAAGCTTTTATTTATTTATTTCATCACATTCCCAGTGGGTCAGAAGTTTACATACACTCAATTAGTATTTGGTAGCATTGCCTTTAAATTGTTTAACTTGGGTCAAATGTTTTGGGTAGCCTTCCACAAGCTTCCCACAATAAGTTGGGTGAATTTTGGCCCATTCCTCCTGACAGAGCTGGTGTAACCGAGTCAGATCTGTAGGCCTCCTTGCTCGCACACGCTCCCTCATGATTCCATCTATTTTGTGAAGTGCACCAGGCCCTCCTGCAGCAAAGCACCTCCATAACATGATGCTGCCACCCCTGTGCTTCACGGTTGGGATGGTGTTCTTCGGCTTGCAAGCCTCATCCTTTTTCCTCCAAACATAACTATGGTCATTATAGCCAAACAGTTCTATTTTTGTTTCATCAGACCAGAGGACATTTCTCCAAAAAGTACGATCTTTGTTCCCATGTACAGTTGCAAACCGTAGTCTGGCTTTTTTATGGCTGTTTTTGGAGCAGTGGCTTCTTTCTTGCTGAGCGGCCTTTCATGTTATTTCGGTATAGAACTCGTTTTATTATGGATATAGATACTTTTGTACCTGTTTCCTTCAGCATCTTCATAAGGTCCTTTGCTGTTGTTCTGGGATTGATTTGCACTTTTCGCACCAGAGTACATTCATCTCTATGAGACAGAACGCATCTCCTTCCTGAGTGGTATGATGGCTGCGTGGTGTTTATACTTGCATACTATTGTTTGTACAGATGAAAGTGGTACCTTCAGGCATTTGGAAATTGCTCCGAAGGATGAACCAGACTTGTGGAGTTCTACCATTTTTGGCAGATATTTTTGATTTTCCCATGATGTCAAGCAAAGAGGCACTGAGTTTGAAGGTAGGCCTTGAAATACATCCACAGGTATTGACTCAAATAATGTAAATTAGCCAATCAGATGCTTCTAAAGCCATGACATCATTTTCTGTAATTTCCCAAGCTGTTTAAAGGCACAGTCAACTTAGTGTATGTAAACTTCTGACCCACTGGAATTATGATACAGTGAATTATAAGTGAAATAATCTGTCTGTAAACAATTTTTAGAAAAATTACTTGTATCATGCACAAAGTAGATGTCCTGTAGATGTCCAAAGTAGATGTCCTGTACCTGACTTGCCAAAACTATAGTTTGTTAACAAGAAATGTGTGGGTTGGTTGAAACACTTAGGTTGAAGTCATTAAAACTAGTTTATGTAAACTTCTGACTTCAACTGTATGTGCCTTTTACTGAGGAGTGGCTTTCGTTTGGTCACTCTACCATAAAGACCTGATTGGTGGAGTGCAGCAGAGATGGTTGTCCTTCTGAAATGTTCTCCCATTCCCACAGAGGAACTCTGGAGCGCCGTTAGAGTGACCATCGGGTTCTTAGTCATCTTAGTCATCATCTTAGTCATTCCCAGTTTGGCCGTGTGGCCAGCTCTAGGAAGAGCTGGGTGGTTCTAAACTAATTCCATTTAAGAATGGAGGCCACTGTGTTCTTGGGGACCTTCAATGCTGCAGACATTTTTTGGCACCCTCCCCCATATCTGTGCCTCGACACAATCCTGTCCCGGAGCTCTATGGACAATTCCTTCGACCTCATGGCTTGTTTTTTTCTCTGACATACACTGTCAACTGTGGGACTTGATATAGACAGATGTGTGCCTATCCAAATCATATCTAATCAATTGAATTTACCACAAGTGAACTCCAATCAAGTTGTAGAACCAAGGATAATCAATGCAAATAGGATGCACCTGAGCTCAATTTTGAGTATCATAGCAAAGGCTCTGAATACTTACGTAAATAAGGTATTTCTGTTATTTAAAAACAAAAAAAGATTGCAAACATTTCTAAAAACCTGTTTTTGGGGTATTGTGTGTACATTGAGGATTTTTTAAATTCATTTAATCTTTTAGAATAAGGCTGTAACGTAACAAAATGTGGAAAAAGTGATGCGGTCTGAAAAATTCCATAATGCAATGTAGTCTGTTCTGTATTATAGTCATGTGTGTCTGCTTTGAATACTCTCACCTATAATCTGCAATCCATTCTGTACAGTTCTGATATTTGTCTCAATTAATAGTATGGTCTATAGTATATTCTGTTATAAACAGGTACCATATCAAAAACGTGTGACATTAAAGAAATATGTGTTATGGGCCATTGGCAATATGTAAATACACATTTATTTGTGGGAATAAAAAAAACAGTATTTGTGTTTGTTCATAATTTCATATAATAATAATAATAATTATTGTATGTTTTTTTACTTTGGAACTGGAGAGATTTCATTCAACTGTATCTTCTGAGTCCTATATCCCCGCTCACTCTGCTTTCCTATCGGATGGAAGGACCATATAGGTTATGACTGAGTGATGCTGTCTGTCTGTCTATGAGAAGGCCATAGACTCTTGGTCACCTGGAACGTCAAAGGACCAAATCCAGTAACCAGGTGACCCAATGGGGACAGAGGCCATATTTCCAACCCCCCAACCACTCGTCTCTATCTCTGACTGTCGCTTATTTTTGGTGTTCCTTCAGATGAATAACTGTGACTTTGCATCATGAATAGTGTTTGAATGTAATCTAGAAGGGATGGGACCTTTTTGAATGTAATCTATTTTGGGATGGGAGGAGTGTCAATGATTGATTTTGTAAATAGGAAAAAGCATAATAGATTTTTTTTCATCCCTGTGCAGATGACGTTTTACCTGCTGTCTGAATGATGTCGCGTGAGAGTCCGAGTATATGCGTGCATTTGTATGTGATACCCCTGAGCTGCGGTGTGTGTGTGTTTTTTTTCTCCCGACAGATTCAATCCCACTGCTTAAGTATTAGTCGATTCTATCAATCAATTCTATTCTATGCTTTGTGCATCATAAGAGTAGCTTCTCTGCAGTTAATGGAAATGCTCCTTGTAATACTGTGCATTTAATAAAGGTGGTATGTCTTACAGTACGTTGTCTCCTTTCAGAATGTCACTTTGAGTTATGCTTTAGAATACCAATCTCATACATTATCTTCTGTACATCTTATTCATAGAACCCCAAGCTGATTGAATTACATCTGAGATTTGGGCCTCCTTGAGCAGCTGTTCATTTGTTAGCTAATCATATGAAATCATATACCGGCTACAGGTATATGCCGATTTAATTTCAAATCAATTTACATGATTTATTGCATGTAGGCTACCGACCTGCAGCAGAATTCAATAACGCGCTTCCAATCTCTCATAGAATTGCTGTCAGAGGTCATTTGTCATTGTACCCCAGTAGCCACGAGATAATGGACTCATCTGATCCACGTACCTTATAACTCGCAATGATTTACTGCTCCAGTGCCACCATCAGGGTTGTGTTAATTCAGGCACACCATACCAAAACGTTTTGCAACAGAAAACGAGTATTCCTTATTAAACAAGTTCAGATTTTCAGTCCGTTTTATTAAGTTTGGTACCTAATTAACATAACCCAGCTTTCTGTTCGGCATCTGTTAGGCAGAGTATCTGAACACTGTGCTGGGATGTCCATTGATACTTGACATGTAAACCCGCCATTGCTTCTGGTGGCTATTTTATAGAACCAGCCCTTGCAGTGTCGTGAAAGGCATCCCGAAGGGCAACTTTGGGATCTAAAAATAAACCAACAGTTAAGTGACAATGGCAGCTGGCCCGTAACAAAGACCCTGATACGCAGACAAACCAATACCAGTAATGCTTGCTGAGCAGGATGAAGTGGTCCCTAGGCCAAGGCCCTATCCACAAAGCATCCCAGAACAGAATCCTGTTAATCTGTGAAAAGTGAATCCTGTTAACCTGTGAAAAGTGAATCCTGTTAACCTGTTTTAAGACAAAAGAATCCCAGCTCAGAGTAGGTTTTAGAATGATCTTCAGGCAAACTCTGAGCTAGGAATGAAATCAACTCATACAAGTTTCTCAGCTGGTAATCACGACAGTTTGCAGTACCGCAAAGGAATGATGGTGACGACGCCATGACGCTTATTTACAGTGTTGCAAATGGGGAATAACCAACCACGGTGAGTCATTGCCATTCGCCAGCTGTGAACTCTAGTCTATAGCACGCTTCAGACAACCACTGTGAGAGTGAAGAGGTCTTCACGGATCAACCTGGACCCTAGAGTCCCTGGGTTCGCGCCCAGGCTCTGTCGTAACCGACCGGGAGGCCTGTGGGGCGAAGTCCGGGTTAGGGAGGGCTTGGTCGGTAGGGATGTCCTTGTCTCATCGTGCACCAGCGACTCCTGTAGCGGGCCGGGCGCAGTGCAAGCTAACCAAGGTTGCCAGGTGCACGGTGTATCCTCCGACACATTGGTGCAGCTGGCTTCTGGGTTGGATGCGCGCTTTGTTAAGAATCAGTGTGGCTGGTGGGGTTGTGTATCGGAGGACGCATGACTTTCAACCTTCGTCTCTCCCGAGTCCGTACGGGAGTTGTAGCGATGAGACAAGATAGTAGCTACTACAACAATTGGATACCATGAAATTGGGGAGAAAAAGGGGTAATAAAAATAAAAGCAGAATTGTTACAATATTACTTTTATATCAACAGACTCGTCACTCTTGTTTAATAAATCTTCATTGCTTTTGCATGTCTCCTGCCGACAATATTCCATACAATGTTGCTCGAAAGGTCTAGCTGTCATTTTCATCAACACAATTAAAGTTAACAAAAGCCCCATTGGCCAAATTTAGGAATGCGCTCCAAATGGATAACTTGAAATAACATAGTTTTCGCAAGAAAAACTAATTTAATTAGCCTAGTGGCTTTAAGTATTTAAGCATATCATGTGAAATAGGCCTTGTGATATCGTTGTCACAAACGCAAGAACTACTGTTGCATGTAGGTCTAGATTATTTATGGAGTGATCATATAAACTCAGCAAGAAAAGAAAAGTTATTTCACTGTCAACTGCGACTGTCAACTTTTTTTCAGTAAACTTAACATGTGTAAATATTTGTATGAACATAACAAGATTCAACAACTGAGACATAAACTTAACAAGTTCCACAGACATGTGACTAACAGAAATTGAATAATGTGTCAATGAACAAGGGGGGGTCAAAATAAAAAGTAGCAGTCAGTATCTGGTGTGGCCACCAGCTGCATTTAGTACTGCAGTGCATCTCCTCCTCATGGACTGCACCAGATTTTCCAGTTCTTGCTGTGAGATGTTACCCCACTCTTCCACCAAGGCACCTGCGTGTTCCCGGACATTTCTGGGGAATGGCCCTAGCCCTCACCATCCGATCCAACAGGTCCCAGACGTGCTCAATGGGATTGAGATTGAGATCTGGGCTCTTCGCTGGCCATGGCAGAACACTGACATTCCTGTCTTGCAGGAAATCATGCACAGAACGAGCAGTATGTCTGGTGGCATTGTCATGTCAGGATGAGCCTGCAGGAAGAGTATCACATGAGGGGGGAGGATGTCTTCCCTGTAACGCACAGCATTGAGATTGCCCGCAATGACAACAAGCTCAGTCCGATGATGCTGTGACCCACCGCCCCAGACCAAATCGGACCCCAGACCCCAGGCCTCGGTTTAATGCTCATTCCTTTGAAGATAAATGCAAATCCGGCCATCACCCCTGGTGAGACAAAATCGTGACTCGTCAGTGAAGAGCACTTTTTGCCAGTCCTGTCTGGTTCAGCGACGGTGGGTTTGTGCCCACTGGCGACGTTGTTGCCGGTGATGTCTGGTGAGGACAAATTTTTACAAATTATTTTTAAAGACAGGGTCCTGAAAAAAGGGTTTAGAAATATCAAAACATTTTAACAACCCCAAAGCAATTGCATGTGGCAATGGAACCACTGACTCACTGCATTTTTTCTATTCTCAAGACACCTGCTGACAACTCTTAACTGGTTAGGACATCTCATGAGATGCCCTAAATATCTGTCGACTAGGTGTGACTCTTATGACTGAAGAGGTTTCATGCATAGCTAGAATTGTTTTTTCATAAGAGTAGGAGGAAAATGTCTCTATTCTCAGCACTTATGACAAATGTTCTATTCTGAGATGGTTTATGGATACAGAACCAGTTCTTACATCTTATTGCACGATGGTGCAGCTGTAGAACATTTTGAGGATCCATGCCAAATCTTTTCAGTCTCCTGAGAGGGAATAGGTTTTGTCATGCCCTCTTCACGACTGTCTTGGTGTGCTTGGACCATGTTAGTTTGTTGGTGGTATGGACACCAAGGAACTTGAAGCTCTCAACCTGCTCCACTACGGCCCCGTCGATGAGAATGGGGGCGTACTCTGTCCTCCTTTTCCTGTAAGTCCACAATCATCTCCTTCGTCTTGATCACGTTGAGGGAGAGGTTTTTGTCCTTGCACCACATGGTCAGGTCTCTGAACTCCTCCCCATTGGCCAGGGGTGGGAAACACCAGTCCTTGAGGGACTGACTGGAGAAAAGTGACACACTATCCCTAGCAAACACAGCTAATTAATCTTATTGCATTCTAAACTGAAGATCATGATTAGGTGATTATTGGAGTCAGGTGTGTTAACTGGGGCAAAACTGTGACATCAATCAGGCCCTCGAGGTCTGGAATCGCCCACCCCTGCTATAGGCGGCCTCATTGTTGTCGGTGATCAGTTCTACCACTGTTGTGTTGTCGGCAAACTTAATGGTGTTGGAGTCGTGTTTGGCCGTGCAGTCGTGGGCGAACAGGGAACACAGGAGGGGACTAAGCACGCAACCCTGAGGGGCCCCCGTGTTGAGGATCAGCATGGCAGATGTGTTGTTGCCTACCCTTACCACCTGGGGGCGTCCCATCAGGAAATCCAGGATCCAGTTGCAGAGGGAGGTGTTTAGTCCCAGGGTCCTTAGTTTAGTGATGAGCTTGAAGGGCACTATATGGTGTTGAACGTGTTCCTTTTGTCTCAGTGGGAAAGGGCAGTGTGGAGTGCAATTACCAAACCTGGTTGATGTGTCAACAAGCATCTGCAAGTTATGAGCAGTCAGCTGTTCACACACCAAAATGTTGGGAAGACAGGCAACACTTAATAAAATAGGTGGCCCTAGCTCGCAAAAAGAAAGTACTAGACAACAGATATACAAAAATTATACTTATCACTCCTGGAGATATCAGCTGTCCTCCAGCTATAGAATAAGTACAGTGTTGCCCACTGCTGTTATACTGGTAGTAGAAAAAGGGAAGCCATTGCAGTGCATAGATAGAGGTGAGAGCTTAAAGGGATACTTTGAGAGTTTGGCAATGAGGCCCTTTATCTACTTCCCCAGAGTCAGATGAACTCGTGGATTCCATTTTCATGTCTGTGTCCGGTTTGAAGGAAATTAGCACTAGCGCAGTTGCTAACTAGTTAGTGCAATAACTGGAAGTCTATGGGTATCTGCAGTCATTATGCTAACACTAGTTAGCATTGGCTTGCAAAATAAACTAACTTCCTTCATACTGGACAGAGACATAAAAATAGTATCCACAAGGCAATCTGTCTTGTAAAAAGTGTTGGTCCCATGTTTCATGAGCTGAAATAAAAGATCAAATGTTCCATACCACCATCAACTCATGTTGCAGCATGATAACGCACGGCCCCATGTCACAAGGGTCTGTATACAATTCCTGGAAGCTGAAAATGTCCCAGTTCTTCCATGGCCTGCGTACTCAGACACGTCATCCATTGAGCATGTTTGGGATGCTCTGGATCAACGTGTACGACAGCGTGTTCCAACTTTGCACAGCCATTGAAGAGGAGTGGGACAATGTTCCACAGGCCAGCACGATCAACTCTACGCAAAGGAGAGGTGTCACGCTGCATGAGGCAAATGGTGGTCACACCAGATACTGACTGGTTTTCTGATCCATACCCCAACCTTATCTCTGACCAACAGATGCATATCTGTATTCCCAGTCGTGATATCCATAGAGTAGTAGCGAATTTATTTAAATTCACTGTAACTCAAAATCTGACATTGTTGCATTTATCTACACTGAACAAAAATATTAAAGGGCCTCATTGTCAAAATCCCAAAGTATCCCTTAAAAGTGTCCAGTGGCGTCCGGGGTCCAGTGGTCTTTAGGTCCAGGGAAGTTGGTGCTGCACTAGAGTATTTTATTGAGCCTTGTACACACCCAGTTAGATAAAATATCTTATTATAGCCTTGAACATTGCGACACATACAGTTGAAGTCGGAAGTTTGCATACAATTAGGTTGTAAAAACTAGTTTTTTAACCACTCCACAAATTTCTTGTTAACAAACTATAGTTTTGGCAAGTCGGTTAGGACATCTACTTGGTGCATGACAAGTCATTTTTCTTACAACAGTTTACAGACAGATTATTTCACTTAAAATTCATTATATCACAATTCCAGTGGGTCAGAAGTTTACATACATTAAGTTGACTGTGCCTTTAAACAGATTGGAAAATTCCAGAAAATGATGCCATGATTTTAGAAGCTTCTGATAGGCTAATTTACATAATTTGAGTCAATTGGAGGTGTACCTGTGGATGTATTTCAAGGCCGACCTACAAACTCTGTGCCTCTTTGCTTGACATCATGGGATAATCAAAATAAATCAGCCTACACCCCAGGAAAAAAATTGTAGACCTCCACAAATCAATCCCAGAACAACAGCAAATGACCTTGTGAAGTTGCTGGAGGAAACCGGTACAAACGTATCTATATCTACAGTAAAACGAGTCCTATAGACATAACCTGAAAGGCCGCTCAGTAAGGAAGAAGCCACTGCTCCAACACCTCCATAAAAAAGCCAGACTACGGTTTGACACTGCACATGGGGACAAAGATCGTACTTTTTGGAGAAATGTCCTCCTGTCTGAATAGAACTGTTTGGCCATAATGACCATCCTTATGTTTGGAGGAAAGAGTGGGAGGCTTGCAAGCCAAAGAACTTCATGCCATCCGTGAAGCACGGGGGTGGCAGCATCACGTTGTGGGGGTGCTTTGCTGCAGGAGGGAATGGTGCACTTTACAGAATAGATGGCATCATGAGGGAGGAAAATGTAGATATTTTGAAGCAACATCTCAAGACATCAGTCAGAAAGTTAAAGCTTGGTCGCAAATGGGTCTTCCAAATGGGCAATGACAAAAAGCATACTTCCAAAGTTGTGGCAAAATGGCATAAGGACAACAAAGTCAAGGTATTGGAATGGCCATCACAAAGCCCTGGCCTCAATCCTATAGAAAATGTGTAGGCAGAACTGAAAAAGCATGTGTAGCAAGGAGGCCTGCAAACCTGACTCAGTTACACCAGCTCTGTCAGGAGGAATGGGCCAAAATTCACCCATCTTATTGTGGGAAGCTTGTGGAAGGCCACCCGATACGTTTGACCCAAGTTAAACAATTTAAAGGCAATGCTACCAAATACTAATTGAGTGTATGTAAACTTCTGACACACTGGGAATGTGATGAAAGAAATAAAAGCAGAAATAAATAATCCCCTCCACTATTATTCTGACATTTCCCATTTTTAAAATAAAGTGGTGATCCTAACTGACCTAAGACAGGGAATTTTTACTAGGATTAAAAGTCAGGAATTGTGAAAAACTGAGCTTAAATGTATTTGGCTAAGGTGAATGTAAACTTCTGACTTTAACTATATACCCGTTTCACAATTATGTGCAGACCATAACCAAACTGTACTGGGTAAGGGTTTATTTTTTATTTTTCCACATTGCCCTTTCCAGCACGGTTCCGGGGACTATGGTGGATGCGCAACCAGTACAGCTTGGTACAGCTCAGCAGTGTGAAAAGCCCTATACAGTAGCCGAATAACACGCCATCATACAGATAAAGAGGGAGGTGCTTTGTTTCATCAAAAGCTGTGCGCAGTTTATTGTAGTATTCTAAATTTACATTAAAAAAAAAAAAGTCTGCCCATGTCCTAGAACCATTATGAAAGTTAACGCACAAATTCAATATACATCTCATTGTATTTTACATAGAGTATAAGAGTATAGGCATGGAGGTGGCATGATTCATTACAAGGCTTTAAAGAATCAGAGAGAGAGAGAAAAAAAAAAAAAGGGAATAAATAGAAGGTGCTATCTTCAGCTGAAAAACTAAATCTGAACGTAAGTCGAACAAAAAACAATGGCTGCAATGTGGAGTCCCGAGCTCCCCTTCCTCAACAAAGAGAAGAAATACAACTGAATGCAGGCAGGGAGTCTGGGCCTACAGAAGCAGCGCAGAGTTGAGTGTGATTGATGAGAATGGGAGAGACTAGTTCTTCTGTACAGGTGCATAAATTAGAAACTACATCTGGTGGTTACACACTGCTTATCACTAAAACATCAACATCTAGGAAAAATGTCAGAGGCAAGATCTTGTTTTTCTGCTCCTAGTACTGTATTATTTTATCATCTGCTAAGTAGACGCAGACGTCTTGAGTTGACATTAGTGCCGCAAGTTGTTATATACAGACGATGGTGTCACAGAGAGGGAAGGACAAACCGGAGCTGAGAGACAAACACATTGCATTGTTTTCTTTTTAAAAGCTACAACAGATTCCAATAGGTTACTTTTTTCGATTAAAATTTTTAAAAAGATGTAAAAGTTCCTAAACTTTTCAGCGTGTCAGTTTTTTTGGTGATATTCAATTTTTCAGAAAAACTCAAATCATGTAACCCTTTTAAAATGGTTGAAGATAAAAAAGCATGGGGATTTATTTTATTTTTTGAGCTGTTTAATGACGATAAGGTCATTAAAAGTCATGCACGCTGCAAAGAACCTCATGCAGTAGTTATGGTAAACCATTCAAGCACTTTATTAGTTAAGTCATAAATACACACAGCAGCTTCATCAGAGGGTGTCTGATTCCTCTTCAGTTTTTGAATGTGGAGTATTTATAAAGGAGCCTTTTGCATGAGAACAGGAAGCAGAGGTCTGCCACGGCTACCTAATGCTGACCTGCTAAAGAAAAATTATGTGATTATCAACTTTTTAATATATATTTATATATTTATTTTCTCTTCATCGCTCGTTCGGCGCTGCGCACTCATCCACTTGCACTTTCCCCAATCGCTCCCGCTCTCCTTTTTTATGGTTGTACACAATGTAACAAAAGGTGACAGACCTGAAATTACAATCACCAAAAAACAAACCAAAATACAGCCTGCTGCACCGCCCGCCCATCACTGGCAGTGGCAGCACAGAGGACAAAGTCTGCGTGGTGCTGGGATATCATCAAAGAGGCGGTGGTGGAGGCTCCTTAGAGCTCCTCGAGCTGCTGCCGTAGCTGCCTGTACCGCTCTCCTTGAGGTTGAGATTCTCCAGGGCCACGTCTAAAGGCATGATATCCACGCAGCCCATGGCCCCAAAGCTGGCGAAATCTCGCCGCTCGTCCTCGTCCGAGGAAGAGCTCTCCTCGCGCATCAGCGTGCTCAGCAGCAGCTCCTGAACGAACAGGCTGCGGTCGGCGCGCTCGCCCTCCAGCACCTGCCGCTCCGCCTCCGACATCTTGGGCTCGTTTAACCTTTAGCAGGACAAAGAAGAGGGGAACTGGTTAGCGCCGAGCAGAGGCAGGGACTACTGCAGTAGTGTTGTCATAACAGAATTTAGACTTTGATACCAGGGTTAGCATCACGATACTCGACCACACGGCAAAAAAGAAAGCGGGGAGAATGACAGATTTTTACACACTTTTTAAACATTTTTTTTTATAGAAAACAAAATTGAATGTTCTAAGTCCACAATGCTTTTTAGGTCTAGGAAAAAATCTAGCAACAACACACACCACATGGACCGAGGTGATGGAAGACTGATTGATGGAGCTGTGGAGAGAACGTGACTGCCTTTTCAAATGGGCAAGTTAGTTTTACATGGCCCAGTTTGCCATTTTAGACCTTTCCATTGGTCCTTAGATTAAATCTCCATGCAAAACATACTCCACCAATATTACATCTGCGAACTACTGACAGAAACCAAAAAGATAATATGAAATTAAGCACATATTCTGTCCTCCGTAAATTTGTTCAGCTCAATGTTTGCGTGTCAGCATTTCCCCCCCGACAACAATCGAGAAACGCAAGGCAGGATTAACTAAGGAATCATCGTGTAATGTGATCTCCCACAACCTGGGATTGAGGGTAGACGGAATGAAACATTTAGGACAAGGAAATCAGAAAATGTGAGCACGTCCAAGTTGTTAGCATTTTAAAAGTCGTTTAGTGTATGCCCTGCATTACTTGTGGACTCGCAATGCTCAGCAGTGGTGGACAACTTGACTTTGAGCCAATCAAAGAGCATGAAACTCCACGTGGGAGAGCCGACAGGAGTGACAAGAAAAAGAAAAGAAAAAAAAGAGGGCACTTTACCCTCCACTCCCAGTTCCACTCCCAGTTCATCAGAATTGTTTTAACTAAAAACAAAGCTGCATAATGCACCTTTTTTCTAGAGCAAGTCTTTACATATTTTTTAAAACCAAGCTAGCTATCTAGCATGATGAATAAATAATCATTCTCCATTATCTCATACTGTCAGTGCCAGTTCGCTTACTAGCTAATGTTAGCTTAACGGTTAGCGTCGCCATATGCAATAGCACAACATAGCTAGCTCGCTTCTACACTGACTCTTGGCTGCATTCAAAAAAATGTATCCATTGTGATTTAATAAATGGTACTAGTTACCTACACTGAACAAAAATAAACGCAACATGCTACAATTTCAAAAATGAGTTACAGTTCATAGAAGGAAATCAGTCAATTGAAATAAACTCATTAGGCCCTAATCTATGGATTTCACACAACTGGGCAAGGGGGCAGCCATGAGCCTGGTCCACCGAACTGGGGAGCCAGGCCCAGGTAATCAGAATGAGTTTTCCCCCACAAAAGGGCTTTATTACAGACAGAAATAGTCCTGACTACCCCCCTCCCCCTCCTCCGACTATCCCGCAGGTGAAGAAGTCTGATGTGGAGGTCCTGGGCTGGCGGGGTTACACGTTGTCGGCAGTTGTGAGGCCGGTTGGACGTACTGCCAAATTCACAAAAATAACATTGGTAGAACAATTAAAATGGGACGAATACTTTGTTGCGTTTATATTTTTGTTCAGCATAGTTGTTGATACTAGCCAGATTGCCACAAGGGCTTACTAACAATTCTAGCTAACTAGCAAAAACATTTGCACAGCTTGCAATTTAGCTATCTGTTTTCTAATGCTGGCAAAATACAAAACAAGCTGCCACCACCTTGTGGTCTGGAGTATTTATTTGATCTGTGGTTAAACAGTTGTGTGAACAACAAAATGTTAACTGCCAACACTGGGTAGGGGTGCTAAGTACCTATAGATATTAAGATTTCTTGGCGTGTCTCTGACCCTTTAGTGCTTCTACACCTGCATTGCTTGCTGTTTGGGGTTTTAGGCTGGGTTTCTGTACAGCACTTTGAGATATCAGCTGATGTACGAAGGGCTATATAAATAAATTTGATTTGATTTGATTTAGAGGCATCGTCCTACTTAAGATGTAGAATTTTCCCTCAAAATGACATACTTCAGAAACAAATGTATAATTAATATGCAATTCTGAAGAATAGAGTAATGACTTGCATTTCTAAATGATATTACACCGCATTTTAAAATACATATAGCCTATTAATAGCTGAATATAGAGAGAAGCATGCTAACCTATAGGCCAGGGGTGTCAAACTCATTCCACGGAGGGCCAAGTGTCTGCAGGTTTTTGTTTTTTCCTTTCAATTAAGACCTAGACAACCAGGTGAGTGAAGTTCCTTACTAATTAGTGAGCTTAATTCATCTATCAAGTGGAGTGGAGTGAAAACAGGCAGACACTCGGCCCTCAGCGGAAAGAGTTTGACACATGCTATATGCCCTGCATGATTTTTAAATTTTGTATATATATTTTATTTTAAATCACACCACGTCCGGGCCATTAGAAATTCTGTTCTGGCCAGTGAGAAAAAAAAGTTTGCGTTTGATCCTGTGATGGAGTTTGCAGAACAAATGGTCACTGGATTGATGCAAATAATCATGATTTTGCTAGGTAGGCACAGGCTACTTTGTAGTTAACTTTTAATTGAGAATGTTGTTGGGAAAGCCTTTCCATCTACCCGAAGACAGTTATCATTAGCATCGCTAATGGTAGTCCCAATTGTGTACACTCATTTACATAGAAAAAAAACTAAAAAGTCTCGCCTGTATACAAATATTGAATACATTTATATTTGAACTTACTCTGCCGATTGTCTGTGGGGTTGGGCCATCAGTGGGGTAAAAATTTGAGACAAAAAAAAAAATAAACAAAATAAAGGTATTATTAAACTGACTTCAAAACACAAGTCTCCAGGTGAGTTTGCTTCAACCTCGAGTCCTCTTGGGTATGACGCTACGAGCTTAACACACCTGTATTTGGGGAGTTTCTCCCATTCTTCTCTGCAGATCCTCTCAAGCTATGTCAGGTTGGAGGGGAGCGTCGCTGCCAAGCTATTTTCAGGTGTCTCCAGAGATGTTCGGTCGGGTTCAAGTCCAGGCTCTGGCTGGGCCACTCAAGGACATTCAGAGACTTGTCCTGAAGCCACTCTTGCATTGTCTTGGCTGTGTGCTTAGGGTTGTTATTCTAATGGAAGGTGAACCTTCGCCCCAGTCTAAGTTCCTGAGAGCTCTGGAGCAGGTTTTCGTCAAGGATCTCTGTACTTTGCTCTGTTCATTTTTCCCTCAATCCCGACTAGTCTCCCAGTCCCTGCTGCTGAAAAACATCCCCACAGCATGATGCTGCCACCAACATGCTTCACTATAGGGATCGTGCCAGGTTTCCTCCAGAAGTGACGCTTGCCATTCAGGCCAAACAGTTCAATGTTGGTTTCATCAGACCAAAGAATCTTGTTTCTCATGATTTGAGTGTCTTTAGGTGCCTTTTGGCAAACTCCAAGCGGGCTGTTATGTGCATTCTACTGAGGAGTGGCTTCCGTCTGGCCACTCTACCAAAAAGGCCTGATTGGTGGAGTGCTGCAAAGATGGTTGTCCTTCTGGAAGTTTCTCCCATCTCCACAGAGGACCTCTGGAGCTCTCTAAGTGACTACTGGGTTCTTGGGTCACCTCCCTGACCAAGGCCCTTCTCCCCCAATTGGTCAGTTTGGCCCGGGTGGCCAGCTCTAGGAAGAGTCTTGGTGATTACAAACTTTTTCCATTTAAGAATCAGAGGCCACTGTGTTCTTCGGGACCTTCAATGCTGCCGACATTTGTTGGTACCATTCCCCAGATCTGTGCCTCGACACAATCCTGTCTTGGAGCTCTATGGACAATTCCGACCTCATGGCTTGTTTTAATTTTTTTATTTTTATATTCAATACATTAGCAAAAATGTCTACAACCCTGTTTCCTCTTTGTCATTATGGGGTGTTGTGTGTAGATTGAGGATTTTAAAGTAATAAAATGTGAATATTTTCCAAATGCACTGTATATGCGATGCATGCATACAAACCGAAGTCTTGCAGGTGTTTACTAGGGCTGGGAATTGGCAGGGACCTCACAATACGATATTATCATGATACTTAGGTATGTATTGCAATTTTCACGATTCGATATGTATTGCAATTCGACATTGCAAATTTATTGCGATTGACGTTCCAAACATATCGCACATTTTAGGTTTGCTGCAGAGAGACAAAGAGCATGAAAAAACAAGTTTGATCAGTCAGAGAAATAAGAGCTGAAAACATGTTGACTCACTATTTAAAAAGATGTAGAACAAGCTATAGAACAAGCTATCCATTTATAATAGTCAAATATTGATATAATTTTGTCCTAAAACTTCCATCGATTTTCTTCTCCGATCACTAGTGTTTACATGGCTTTGCACACGTGCCAGGTTTTCAAATTACGGCAGTACCGGCGCTCTAAAAAGTCCGGCGAATAATACATTCCTGTGGATATTTTGTCTCAAATTTCGACCCACTGAAGGACCAACACAGAATCTGTAGAGTAAGTTCAAATGGTATTTTATTCAACATTCTGGCTTGTAAGGACACTTTCGAAGTTGTTGCAGGCGTTATACCAAGAATAGGTATCACAGTCCGATTTATTAGGCAACACTAACGGACACACAAAGTGGTGAACACGCGCACCACACACAGACGGGTATTCCCATGCCTTTGCCTCTTCAGAAAGTTGCAGGGAATATGAATCACTGATGTATTCTGTTCATGCCTTATGATAAACAATTAGTTGATTTCCAAACGTGAGACATTTGATAAGAGGAACAAAAACAAACTAAATTCTAGTACCAAACTGTTTTTCACGTTGTGGTATAGAAAAAGGGTAGTAGGAGAGGAGACCTGTGAGTCTATGGGTGGGGAGAGAACAAGAGGAGGGAGACACCATGCAAGGGGGAGGGGGGCAGAGCAGATCCTACCACTCGGGGCATTCAACACCTGGGGCCTGATAGCAGTAACAGCGAACAGTGTGTGTGTACAGAGCCTTCCATTTATAATATAGTCAAGTTAAAAAACTTTTTTTTTTTTTTAAAGGCTCTGTTCACATGTACACCTCAGAGGGATCGACCAACTCACCGTGTGAGCAGGAACTGGGAGCTGTGGGAGGCCATGGGGTTGCTCTCGGCCACGCCGGCCGAGTTGGCGACGGCGCTGGGCGGGGGGATGGTGGCGCTGATGTTGCTGCCGGGGTTGGAGCGTCGCGTCGTGTTCCTGGCCGTCTCCAGCTGTTGCCGGGCCGCCTGGGCCTGCTGGCGCTCCAGCTGCAACTGCATCTGTAACTGCTGCAGCTGAGATGCGGACGGGCCCGACGAGTTGAGCTGGCCGCCCGCCGAGCGCCGCACGCCCGACAGCTGAGACAACAGCTCTGTGGGAGGAGAGATGAAGAAGTGTGTTCCGAGTTTCTTCTAGCGAGATGAATAGTTTCAAACTAGGCTCCAGTAGAGACAGGTGAATGTGATATACAGTAAGACTGTCACAGAAAAGAGACACAGCACTAGGACTGCGGGTTATACTTCATACGAGATTCAGAGCCAGAGCAATTACATCTCACGGAAAGATAACCACTGAAGTCAACATTCAAGTGACTCCAGTGCAGACTGGTGAATAAAATATAGCAGAAGTGAACACAGATCAGGGAGTAAAGAGCAGACAACCAGATTCTCTATCCATCTCAATGGGAAAGACCCTGCTTGTCATTGACTACACAAACAGAGGCTGGTCAGACCAGGTGCACTGCTCACCTGCTATGGGGTCCATGGCTTCCCTGTTACTGGGTGAGTACGAGGAGCTCTGTGAGGAGGAGAGCCCCCCGGTGGAGCTGCTAGTAAAGTGCATGTTGGTCCTGCGTGCCCTGGGACCGCCCAGCCCGCGACCAGGGTGGAACATCCGACGCACGTGCCGGACGCCGCTGGACTCATCGTAAACCAGGCAGGTTAAGGAGCAGAGTTGAAAGGGTTCGCAAGTACTTGGAATAATCAGAAACAATACACAGCCTGCCCACACTGGTGTACACACACGCGCAGAAGCAGACACACGCAGACAGAGAAGAGCTGCATTGAAAAGATATTAAATCTCTAGGTGCTCTGTGTTCAAGTGTGAGATGAGCAGCAAAGTCGTCGGTCACGTGATTGGGGTCCCCGCCCGGCAACGCAGCACATATTGGACAGATCTGAAATAAAGCAAGCAGTAAACACCCTCTGGATATATTAAACTGACCACTCAAGTTATTTTAAGTTATTGACAAGCGTCAGTTGTAAAATAACCATTTGAGAATTGTGTTAATGCGTCCATGAGCCCTGGAATCTAATCTAACCATAGATTCTTATAGGAGGGCGTGAACGCCAAAAACATCCTATTGAAACCAATGGAGGACATTTTTTTTTTTAAGCAAAAGGGCAACAGAGCTAGACTGGGGGAACGGTCTTTCCCATCTTAGTAAAGCTAGATGAAACACTAGGATGATGTGTCCACTCACCACCTCTGTGGAGGTCTCTGTATGCTCGGAGGCGACATGCTCCTGTAGGGATGTCTCTGTGTATCCCATTTTACCACAGTAAGGACAAGAAAAGCTCTGGGGCTGCTCTACTGAGAATGCCTCACCGCCGTAATACAGGTCTGCAAAGAAAACAATCCGTCTTTAGAGTCGCTGTTATCATCATCATAACACAAACATTTTATATACAATACAATTAGGGCAAGGTGTTTTTTTCCTGACCACATGACCAGACCAAGAAGAACTCCAAGCCCAGTTTGGGCCCACGTGGTCAGGAAAAAAAACTCCTGTTATAAATGTCTAATCTACGCAGCAAATGTACTTACCAAAGTCTACCCTGGTTAATATACACTGCATGGCGTGTTCTGTCGTGTGTCTCGTTGTGGTGGCGCCGCTCTCGTAGCACGACGCGCACAGGTCGTAGTCGTAGCAAATTAAACACTTGTACCGGCGCCCTCTGAAGTTCCCTTTTAAACACGCGTCACAGCTCACACCTGCAAAACAAGGGTGAGGACTGAATGTCAACTTATAGGCTAATTGCATACATGATAGCGTGGAGTAGGCCTACGACCAGAGAGAGAGAGAGGAGGAGAGAGGCTGGCTGACACTCATCAGCCAGTCTTTGGCACTGACACTAATCCACAAATGTCAACCGAGAAGACAATCCACCTAAAAGTCAGTAGCAAGTCATTAAGGAATGCCAGTGTGTGTGCCTGGCTGGCACTGAATAATAATGCCCCATCCTATCGGCTCTTATGCATTTGTACGTATTCTTTTCCCATTTGTTGCCCGGGCTTTATATTACATAATAAACTAAGCAGGCCTAAAGAGAGACAAAAGAGATGATCTGGAAAACATAAACGGAGCACGTAGACAGTGAAAATAAAAATAACCATTTGATAAAGGCACCCCATTGTCTGCTTCCTGTCCCTTTGTGCCCTTTCTTTGTCATCTCACGATGACGCCTGTCTGAAGGAGGACATTATCTAAACTGCTATAACCACCACCTTCACTTTGTTACTGCTGCGTTTATCAGACAATTTCACCACTGTTATAAAGCCACGGCATTTATCACATAGCCCTTATCACTCCTTAGGCAACTGACAAAACGGATACAAAGTGTAGGAACTGAAAAAGGAAAAGGCTAGGCTGCTGTTCCTTGCTCACATACAGTCAAACATTTATGAGAACTGAAAACTTTGGTCATTCAATTGTCTGGATTCTCAACATTTTCAATTTGAGAATATGCCATTGCTCTGTGATGATGACAACAGCAGCTGACTTCCCATCCTTTGATGACAATCAAGCACTAATGGGAAATGGTACCAAATGAATTACACCCCTTGCTACACTACTCAGAGGCCAGGGGCCTCATTTATAACCGTTGCACACATTTTATACTAAATACCTGCGGGCGCTATTCCTGAAATGACTACATATGTTTCCCGTTATAAATCAGACCTGCCGAAAAGTGTGCTCATGTGAACGAGCATTATAACACCGCCTGAATAAAGCCCATCATTCACCTTTTCAAGTTACAATAATCCCCCTTTTTGCTGAATACTTTGGAAGTACTGGAATTGGGCCAAGACAGAATTTGTATTTATTTGTCTTTTTTATTTTACCTTTAACTAGGCAAGTCAGTTAAGAACAAATTCTTATTTTCAATGACGGCATAGGAACAGTGGGTTTAACTGCCTGTTCAGGCGCAGAACGACAGATTTGTACCTTGTCAGCTCGGGGGTTTGAACTAGCAACCTTCCGGTTACTAGTCCACCGCTCTAACCACTAGGCTACCCTGCCGAATATCTAAAGGAAATATCAATAGCGAACTTGATTAAATGTGTTGGCAGATGTATTTTTTTTTTTTTTTTGCAGTGACATTTGCTGTTTCGGAAATACGAAGACAATTGCAAATTGCTGTGAACCTGTAAACATATAATTGAATTCAATAATGTTTTGGTATTTACTTTCTCCTGAACCTTAAATATGCTGCACTGCCCGCGAATTCTTAAATATTGTCCACTCTGGAAACTTTTTTTTACTATTTTTTATTTTTATTTTTATTTTATTTTTTTAAATTTTTTTTACCTTTATTTAACCAGGCAAGTCAGTTAAGAACACATTCTTATTTTCAATGACGGCCTAGGAACAGTGGGTTAACTGCCTGTTCAGGGGCAGAACGACAGATTTGTACCCTGTCAGATCGGGGGTTTGAACTCGCAACCTTCCCGGTTACCTTCCGGTTACTAGTCCAACGCTCTAACCACTAGGCTACGCTGCCGCCCCGTAGTAGGTCTACTTACATTTGTGGCCTACAATTTAATGCAAAAAAATATCAACTGTCTGTTCACCAGTTAAATTACACCATATGTTATAAATCCCTTTCAGGTGAAAAGAGGAGAAAAAACATTCAATGATAATAGCCTATTTAATGGGCCCAATTAAAATGAGAGATGAGCATGCCAATCTGTTGTAGGGCTACTCCGAACATGCACTCATCGCGGCTAGAAAAGGTGCAATGGTCATGATATATTTATGTTTATAAATAAGTGTCTTGTCTGAATACTGTAATGTCAAATTTCTCGAGTAGACGTGGTCTACAAAATGTCAAAGGAAAAGGAGAACCATCTGCTCTACCGTTAAACTGTGTTTAGGATCGCATAGAGCAAAATACTTTAAATACCGGTAGCTTATCTATTTACTGCTGTGAAGTGGGTCCAGATTACATGAGCGATGTTAGAATAGGCTACCATTCGTCCCTTGTTGCAGGCCTATAGGCTATTTCACAAGTATGAAACCATCACAGTCAGAAAAGGTGAGGAATTTGAATTGGAAATATGTAATTATTTTAGAATGAATGTAAAGATAAAATAAATAGTTTCTCACAAACAGCAAATTATTGCATCTTGTTATTATATTTAGCTACCTGTTTTTTTGTTATGTATAAGTCATCATTTATTCCCCATTTGCACTCATTTGCCTTCTTGCAAAGCAATACTTCAACCACTAGGAACTGTACGTACACATGACCTAAAGTTTATGGGAGGATAACCACATTTTCACATCAAGTTCAGTTTTTATAAATGCCAACTTTTGCGTGAAAACTGGTGCATGCATGTTCTGGGGCATATTTTGTACGTACGCAATCGTTTATAAATGAGGCCTGTTGCAAAACGTTTCTTAAACTGAAGCAAACGAAACGGGGAGGGACATACCTGAATTTGCCCAATAGAAAATCTTGTTATACTTGCAAAACGGTGTCTTTCACACCACAGAATGACGGTTTGTGCCATCATTCTGTTACCAAACTTTGACTCTGCATTGTTCCAAGTAAATGTTAAAGTTATTGGCATTTTTTCAAACTGACATTTTTAGTTTCAGTGTCACTCCTGTGGAATTGCCCCTATGCAATGTTTGTCTGGACTGTGGATAAAAGTAGCCTGGGTACCAGTCTTTTTAGCTAACGTTCCACTCCTGTCATTTGCCAAAGAGACTGCTGGCCTTTCGGCAATCTCAATACGCAGCCGAATTTATGGCACAGTTGCTGATTGGTAGACGGAAACATGAATATTTTCCATGACAATGTTATGGGACATGGGGTGCGCGCAAATTTGGTGCAATATAGAATTTGTAGAACAAACAGTCGCAGTCGGTATTCCCATAAGGAATTCCCCTCGACCACGCCCACAAATTGGGGGAAAACTACATTATTTCCAATTGATCCCCATTATAAAAGTTTTTTTGTTATAGAGAAATAACAAAACATGCCCGAAAAGCTGCTGTGTTGTTCAATGTACATGTAGCCAAGTAAAAAAAATCCCAACCTAAGGTTTGTAATACTCCCAAGTAGGGAAATAGAGCCTGCGAGAAGAGCCCTGTGGATTCAGACTATTCTGTGTGGGAAATGTGGGGATGCCGTGTTCAGGTAGGCTACACATAGCTATGTGTGTGGTAAACATATCACAGCTAAGACATTTAATGCCACTCACTACTTGTAGCTGTCAAGTCCATTTGTGTTGTTGGTCTAGGCTAACTTATCGTTCCGGTCAGTAGCCCTACAATATTACGTTTTTCTAAGTCGTAAGAACGCTAGGGAGCCGGACATTTTTAAAAGTAATCTTTAGACATGTTGTACATTTCTTAAAATGTAGTTTTGTAATTGACAAAAACAAATGGATTACAAGAAAGCTTTACTTTTTAAAATGAAATTTTGGGATGTGAGCCAATTGGGTCAATCTAAGTAACAGGTTGATTTCCCCACTGGTAGGTAGGGCTGAAACATTCTAATACCGACTGTGTGAATACCGTTACAAACCTGCTGCAGCCATTCCCTTGTGAGAAGGTAGTGTCAATGCAAGATCATGTTGTTCAAAGTGGCTAGAGAGGACTCCGTAATGAGAGAGAAACAATGATACAGAAAATTTTAGCCTACAAGATTAAAATCGAGCTACGCTTGCTTCAGTTGCATCCCGTACATTTTTTAAAATTCTATTTATTTAATTAGACAAGTCAGTTAAGAACAAATTCTTATTTACAATGACGGCCTACCCCGGACGACACTGGGCCAATTGTGCGCCACCCTATGGGACACCCCATTACAGCCGGATGTGATTCAGCCTGGACTCGAACCAGGGACTGTAGTGACGCCTCTTGCACAGAAACGCCTTAGACTGCTGTGCCACTAGGCAGCCCATTAATGGGGAAAGTAATGTAACTGGCACCTGTCGTCATTCCTCGCAAATACGCTGATTATCATGACTCCTCTCTTATTAAAAAGTGGAATTGACCGCATTTTAGCAACATGAAATCTTATTCAAATCTGTTCAGTCACCCCCCAGGAAGAATTACACTTGTTCCTTCTTCTGACAAGCAAGCACTTACATAAGGTCATTTTCATAAATTCATGGAATGTTTGGGAATGAAGTATAGTAAGGCATTTGTGAAAATTCCATAGCCATATAAAATGGGAAAGCGGCCATGTGTTTTAACAATTAATAGACACTGCAGTAAATAAAACTGCAACTGAAGTGGACATAACCTATGCGACGCATCAGTCTAATTTCATAAAGACTGTTGACTCATTTATACTCGCTTCTGTGTCCTATTCAGCCCGGTGTTTGACGGTGAATCCCGAATGGGTGGCAGCAGCAAACAATGTACCAGGTCAGCTGATATCAATAGTTTGGGACTACCAAGACATGTATTAGTGAATTTTATACAATGGGTGGGTCTAATCCTGGACGCTGATTGCATAGCCGGAAGTCTTTTCCACAAGTTACCACCGGCTAAAGCTATGACGTTGAAATGCCAATTTACTCTGTTCCATCTCACTGCAGAATCCACGGTCTCCTCAGCCCAGCCAGACAATTTATAAACTTGATCTCCACTGTAAAAAAGTATCTAGACATATTTCCCCATTTATTTTAGACTACCAGTTGGTTTTCAATAGTGTAGATGTGTATAAACCTTGTTGTTAGTCTCTGACATTTGCAACATTGTTTCAATACCATAGCAATGAATCGCGACAAGGGGTCGGGACAATAAAAACAGGCAGGCAGCTTTTCTCAGCCAATCGAAATCATTCATCAACATAACCTTTATGGATATATACAAAGACATGTCAGTAGAAAATAGATCAAATGAAATTAAATGCAGCTAGTTTGCAGTCTTTCCATCTTCAGTTTGAAGATAGCTGTATTTTTGGCTAGCTCCTCTGAACAAGTGTCCTGAGGAGAGACCACATTTTCTATGCCAGGTGAAAACACGCATCATTAGCTCATTGTTATGGATAGGGTTGCAAAGGGTCGGAAACTTTCCGGGAAATTTCTGGGATTTTTCCATGGGAAGTTAAGCCTGGGAATTTGGGTAATTTTGCTTAAATTCATCAAAAAGGTTAGCTTATAACAGTGAATCTTTTTTTGTGGGATACACAAGGCAATTCTAGGTCTTATGGCATATTTTGGTTAAACTATCCCCAATTAGAATTGCAACCCTCTGCATGCACAGTGCATTCTTCCATCACATGTGCAGTGCACTCTTCCATCACATGTGCAGTGCACTCTTCCATCACATGTGCAGCTGATTCTCAAGATCTTGCACACTAATGAGATGCTATTAAGCCCACACTACTACACTGTCTGAGCCAAGGACTACATGCTTTCTGGTAAGTTTTGATTACAATACTGAGTGGGGTGAATAGTTATGACATACATGATTTCTTGTTAACTAGTAAATAGTAGCCTACAGCAAAGTGTTTTTAAATAATTTCTAACAATTTCTGCTAATTAGTTTTTGCTACCATGTGGGTTTTTAGCTTGCTTGAGCCTGCTAACTGAGTGTTAATTCACCTGTTTCCATACAAGTTTCATTTTAAAATATTTATTTTACAAAGTAGTTGTTTAATCGAACTTCTTCACTATTTATCTGTACATGGAATTGTATTTGGATTTTTTTCTAATCTTTACAGGAAAATGCCACGGGCACTATCTGATGTGTGGAGACATTTCACTGCAGCTAACGTAGAAGGAAAAGATGTGTACATTTGCAAATACTGTGCCAAATCATATGTGAATAATGCAACAAAGATGCAGAATTAATCTGGCAAAGTGCATAAAGTTCCCTCAGCGCTCACAACAAGCAACCTCTGATAAGTCCCTTTACTTCCATTTGAGGTGAAAATGACGAATCAGACACCTTATCGATAGCAACAGCTCATGGTCCTCCTGGAATGAGAAGTTTATTTTGACTCAATGGAGGAATGTAGTCAGAAATGCTGATGAATGTCTTGCTCAAGCTGTGTATAGAACTGGTTCACCTCTGATGCTCACAGGCAATGTGTATTGGAAAAGATTTCTGAATGGTCTTTGCCCAGCATACACCCCTCCAACCAGACATGCTTTATCTACTAATTTGCTGGATGCAGAGTTCAAGAGAAGGTCAAGCAAATCATAGAGAAAACAGACTGTATTGCAATCATCAAGGAATAATGAACTACATCATCTCCACCCCTCAACCAGTAGTCTACAAGTCCACAGACACAAGGGACAACAGACACACCGGTCTCTACAATGCAGATGAGCTGAAGGCAGTCATGAATGACCTTGGACCACAGAAGGTATTTGCACTGGTGACAGACAATGCTCTGAACATGAAGGCTGCTTGGTCTAAAGTGGAGGAGTCCTACCTTCCAGTACAGCCAATGGGTGTGATGTGCATGCATTGAATCTGCTCCTCAATGACATCATGGCACTGAAAACAATGGATACACACTACAAGAGAGTATGTAGTGAAGGGTCATCAAGGGTCATCAAGTTATAGCAGCAATCTACCTCACCGAGCAAAGTGAGAAGAATAAGAGCACCACATTGAAGCTGCCCAGCAACACCCGTTAGGGAGGGGCAGGAGTCTCTCCAAGAAATGGCCATATCACGGTCTGCCGATATGGACAGCCCCATCAAGAGGATCCTCCTGGATGATGTATTTTGGGAGAGAGTGGTAAGGAGCCTGAAACTCTTGAAACCTATAGCAGTAGCCATTGCACGGATTGAGGGAGACAATGCCAACCTGTCTGATGTTAAGACTCTACTTACAGATGTAAGAGAAGAAATCCGTACCGCCCTGCCTACTTCACTGTTGCACCAAGCAGAGGAAACTGCAGTTCTGAAATACATCAGAAAGCATGAAGACTTCTGCCTGAAGCCCATAGACACTGCAGCGTACATGTTGGACCCCAAGTATGCTGGCAAGAGCATCCTGCCTGGTGCAGAGATCAACAAGGCCTATGATGTCATCACAACCGTGTCTCGCCACCTTGGCCTGGATGAGGGCACGGTTCTTGGCAGTCTGGTGAAGTACACTTCCAAGCAAGGGCTTTGGGATGGAGATGCAATATGGCAGTCGTGCCAAAATTTTACAGATGTATGTTGAACATTTTTTGGGAGATGTGATGGATCATTGGGGATCATTCAATATTCCCTTTTGTTGTTCAGTGAAATCATCCCATGTGAAGAGTCAACTCATTTAATTAAAGTTCAATTTGTAACTACATTGTTTTTGTTTTATTGGAAGGATGTAATCATTTGCAATTATGTCTACTTATGATAAGGTAAAAGGTTTATGTTTCTGTCTCCATATGATACAGTAAATGTATAGAATGCAAAAAACATCTACATTTAAATGGCATTAATTTGCATATATTTCCATTAATTCCCATATATTCCTGGTAATTCCCAAGGAAAGTTACCACCTCTGTATATTCCCCAAAATGTGCAACCCTAGTTATGGATGTATCGAAATAAGCTGTTTTCTAGTGACATTTAAACAAATGCAAATGCAGCTACTTAGCTGTTATTCTGGCTGCACTATTTGACATGACTGTAAGTTGGCAAGTTGACCGTAGTTGACTAGCTAGCAAGCAAGCAAGCAATGGATAAGAAGGTTGCCAGCCGGTATGGCAATATAACATTTAGAACGAACGACTGGGTTGCGTTCATAGACACAGAACAAATAGACTTAATGACTGGGCTGTGTGTCTCTGGCAACCAAACCGATATACATCTTGTGGATGGATGAAATAGTATGAATAAAGTTTTTAATTAAAATATGTCAATCATTATTTGAACATTTTGGTAACCTGTTGTATAATGTGATAATGCCCTCGAAGTCTGTTCTCGACTTCCGTCTTGGGCCTAACAACACCCATGCCATCATATCATTCAAACACCGGCTTCTCTGGCATCATCACTTAAATATTTATGTTTAACTGCATCCATCTATTCTGCAAACAATGCCTTACTGTATGTCATGGAATTTTGAGTCAAATAGAACCTATTTTTAAAACCTCTTAAAGGTGGTTTTGAAGCATAAACTGGTCATTTATATTTTTTGACTGATATGATTGCAGATATGAAACAGACAACGTAGTTAAAACCCTGAGGAAATCAATAGTGACATATTTAATATTATTTAACTATTTCTTTTATTGTTTTGACAATATCGCAATATTATTTTTCTGCTAGTTGGCTGTACCTGCATGAAACCTCCAGTATTTTTCCCTCATAGCTTGTTCTCCATCTTTTTAAAATAGGGAGCCAATTTGTTTTCCTCACTTATTTCCATTACTGCTCAAATCTCGTTCTCTCATAGGTCTCTCGTCCCTCCGCAGCAGACATATGGTGAGAAATATGTTTGGACCATGGAATCGCAATAAAATCACAGTATTGAAATTGCAATACATATATAATCTAAATACATATCATATTGGCACCTAAGTATTGTGACAATATCATATTGCGAGTTCCCTGGCAATTCACTTATTTTGAGCAACTAAAAAATATAAACCTACTTGAGAGAAGAAAAAAAAGCACCTTGCAGGATATAAAATAGGCGATTCACAGTGAACTGGAGGAGAAGTTTGAACGCCGAGAGCTTCTGTGGTGATCACATTTGTAAAAATGCAATAAACAGGAATGCTGTTCTCCCAGCAACAGAATGCCCAATGTTTGAATGTTTCCAATCAAATATATGAATTAAGTTGGAACGTTTTCCTATCAACCTAATTTGCATAAACATTGTGATTGGATGATAGCTGTGAGGGTTATCAAATTTGTATTAAATCCTCTGATCTCCTAGAGCTCATTAATGATAGAATGTTCATATTTGAAGATTTCCCGAAAGGCCAGTCTCTTTTGCTAATGACAAGAGTGGACACGAGTGGAATGTAATAGATTAACAGAGCACAACCAGGCTAGGGATAAAAGGTGTGCTGCCTAGAAAAATATCCTATTTGGAACCTGTATGTCATTTTGACATAGCTAGCCAATGCACCAATTCACCGCCTGTTATGAAGTCCTTCATAATATTCGCACAGATGCTCTGCAGCAGCCCAGCTAAAATGAATTATTCTCCAAACCTCACCAGAAACGTGTCTAAAGTGAAAAATGATGATCCTTAGATAGCTACAACGTTAACTTCATTGGGGGAAAAAGCCAGACCTGGCTGGTCATCCAGACCTAATATGGCACAAGTGAACAAATGTGTCTAGCAAGCCAGATAGAGAAGGCTAGCTATCAAACTGGTTGTTCTCCAAATCCGTGCTCTAACAGAGTTAACTTGGCTAACCTTAGCTAACTTCACTCTGCTTACAGTTACCTAGTTTGCTGGTATACGGTACTCTTCTGCTCCGATAACCCGAACTAGCTAGCTAACGTTAATGAATTGAATTAGAATAGGTAGCTAACTTTAGATAATTGAGTGGCGATAGACTAGCTAGCTAGTTACATGCCTAGGTTTGGCCCACTGTGACGGAGGGCCTCAAACTAACGATACCTTGATGACAGTGCATTCAATGACCAAAACCTTGGTGACTGCACGAAGTCCAGTTAACTAACTAGCTCTGAAAACAATCTGTGGCCATACCAAAATATACCACGCATTCACCCTTCCATTCACCAAAGTCTGGACACTTCAAACTAGCTACCACTACTGTGTACAGCGTTGAAGAACGCTAGTTAGCTAGCTAGTTAACGACCTAGCTAACTAGTTAGCAACCGTCGGACCATCATCAGTTTAGCTAGCTAGCGTTAGCACGCTAATTAGCATTAGCTAACTCGCTATAAGAAAATGCCCCTGACTAGACGTATGACTTATTTGAAACATGACTGTTAATGAATTCGGAGACTGTCGTTAAAGAAAAACTGCCTGGTTCCACCCAGTTATCAGGAGGTTGGGAAAAGGTTGAAAATTCATGGTGGCCGCCATCATGAGCCCTGTCCAATGCATTGCAATACAAAACATGGCATGTTAGCTAGCAAGCTTCAGCGCTCAGTCTGCGACGCTAAGGACGTCTATTTTTCACTTACCCTCATGTCGGGACATCCTACAGACGATGACACAGCCCCCTCCTGGGGCTCCCAAGCACGGATCAGGAGGAAAAGATACCGTTTTTGAGGGATAACCCTGGGACGCGATTTCTCTTTCCTATTTTCTCTTTAAGATGGATACTGAGCTTACAGTTCTCTGCTTCCCCCTCCCCGTCTGTCATGAAGAAGTACTGAGACAGAGCATTCGCAGTCTTCTGAAAAAACACTAGGAGGCGCCCTTTACAATAATGTATTTTGTGGTTGTTCAACTGAAGATGGTAATTTTTTAATTTTTTATTAACTGAGACAAGAAAGTTATTCACCCAAGCCCTGACTAGTTTGATGTAAAAAATCTAATAATTCCCCATGCTGCAGGATCCATGGATCATGCCCATCACTCTTTCTTCACATCGACCTGTTACACTGGTGACAGCAGTGGGATGGCCTTTGGAGGAGCTTACAGGTTTGCATTCAGGGCTTGGTGCAAATGCAAGGACGTTTCGAGAGAGAGGGGTAATTCTGTAGAATGGCATAGCTATGTGAGAATACTATTGCCTCTGCCCTCGAGGCCAGGGCTTTCGTGGTACAGGGAGTAGTGCTTTCACCTTTGCACCACAAACAAGATCCATAGATCTCCCTTACAGCTCAATGCCCCTCTTATTGGTAGGTCAATAAAAAAATATGTTAAGGATACTGCCATTATTCTTTACTTGATAAAACTATTTGTTCAAAAAGTACATAAGCTGTCAGATATACAAAACCACTCAAACATATAACTTCATAAAGTTTAATTTTTTATCCTGCAGTCCATACCAAATCAATCCTAATGGTAACCATTTTAAGACGACACTGAATGATTAAATGTTCCCTTGAGCATATAAAATGAATATCAAGTTGACGTCTTGGGGCCTTCAGAAGGCCTCTAATACTTCACTGTTTAACACAGATTGCATCTGTCATGTGATGTAAGTAAACTAATGGGCATTTTAACAGACAACTGCAGCAGTTCAATTCAACATTCCCACATGCAAAAGGACAACCGTTGTTGAATACATTTCATATATTAACCACAACATTCCTTCATACTGCAGGCAAAATCATGCTAAAAATTCAATACACAGCCAACCTTTTTCTTTGTAGATTAACAAACATTCCACTACAAGGCATGTCAGTTAATGGATTAATGAGAGAGAAATATTCACAACAAGAAAACAGCCTCTTCCATTGTATATGACAGAGGTGGGATATTATCGAAAAAAGCAACAGACTCAACCAATTTTGGCACTGAATATCTACTCTTCCATTTCCATGAAAATGGTGTATTTGGCAATAAAAAAAACTGGGGTGCCTTTTCAGTTGTACACAACCATTTTGGTATGCAAAATAAAAAGTTCTTAATGGTAAAACAACTCTACACTTTTAAATAACATCACTTTTGTCTACCAATAACAGCTAGTTTTCAGTTTTCCCCTCCCCACTCAGATCACTCCCAGACAGTCCTAGCAAAATTCTTGCTTGAGAAATTGGTCTTTGCTAAGAAGCTATTTTTGTTTCTTTTGACTATTTTAATTGATATTGTTACCCTGAAATTATTTGATATTCTGATAAAAACAGGTGCATTGGACCTTTAACAAGATACTCAATATTTCTTACAAAAGGAGTGTAAAACACAGTTAATAAGATACAATAAGGCATTCTCCTTAGACGTTGTGATAAAGGTTCAGTTTATGACCATAAGAAAAATGTGTCAACCCCGTTCTCCAAACAGATACTGTTGGCCTACTCAACCAGTAATGCAAATCAACCTAAATCAATTCTCCAGTCTATATTATATTCTGCCACCAGAGCAGCATGATGATTACCATCGTTATGAATTACTTTATAAACCGGCAAATTAATACTGTGAACACTTGGATGTCATTTTGCAGTTATGACATGGTATAATGGAATAAATAAACCATCCAGTGAAGTTACTTGTTGTGTGAGGTAAGAAATGGGCATGCGCAGTCGTAAACTCTGATTTCACGTGTACTTAAAATACTTGTGGCATGTTGTTGCAATGTGCTGAGTCAGTATGGTTGTACATCCTTTAATTAATCAGTCACATGCAATAAAGCCAGGTGGAGTATCTCCAGTATAGGTGAGACCATATATGGCTCCTCTCAGAAACTTCACAGTCCAACAGGAGGGTAGAATGGCTTCACAGGGTGACATGCAACAGAGGAGAACCACAGTTAGGATCCTTCCTGGATCTGTGACTGATCGTTCCGTGGCTGCTCCTCTTGTGCCCCTTCCTGATTGGTGGCGCTGTTACAGTTGCTGTTCTTGCGGTTGTCAGCGTGGCCGTGACTACCAGCGCTGCCCAATCGTGACGAGGCCACCACGGCCTTTACTGCAGCCTGTCAACAAACACATCATTCATTGACATAGATTAGGATTAACGTGCAGGCCCACTCTGACTGTGCAGATAAATAAACAAATTATAGCAATCATTTACACTGAGTATACAAAACATTAAGAACACCTGCTATTTCCATGACATTGATTGATGAGGTGAATCCAGGTGAAAGTTATGATTCCTTATTGATGTCACTTGTTAAATCCACTTCAATCAGTGTAGATGAAGGGGAGGAGACAGGTTAAAGAAAGATTTTTAAGCCTTGATGCAATTGAGACATGAATTGTGGATGTGCCATTCAGAGGGCGAATGGGCAAGACAAAATATGTAAGTGCATTTGCACAGGGTATGGTAGTAGGTGCCAGGAGCACCGGTTTGTGTCAAGTACTGCGATGCTGCTGGGTTTTTCATGCTCAACAGATTCCCGGGTGTATCAAGTATGCTCCACCACCAAAAGGACATCCAGCCAACTTGACACAACTGGAGTCAACATGGGCCAGCATCCCTGTGGAACGTTTTCGACACCTTGTAAAAGTGCATGCCCTGACAAATTGAGGCTGTTTTGAACGCAAGGGGGGGGATATAACTCAATATTAGGAAGGTGTTCCTAATGTTTGGTATACTCAGTATATGTTTGTATCTGCTTGCATTCCAAATATACAGTTGAAGTTGGAAGTTTGCATACACCTTAGCCAAATACATTTAAACTCAGTTTTTCACAATTCCTGCCATTTAATGCTAGTAAAAATGCCCCGTCTTAGGTCAGTTAAAACTTCTTCGGGCTGCAATCCCATTAACGGGGTTTGATATGACAACAACCAGTGAAAGTGCAGGGCGCCAAATTCAAAACAGAAATCTCATAATTAAAATTCCTCAAACATACATGCATCTTATACCGTTTTAAAGATAACCTTTTTGTTAATCCCACCACAGTGTCCGATTTCAAATAGGCGTTTACAGTGAAAGCACCACAAACGATTATGTTAGGTGACCACCAACTCACAGAAAAACACAGCCATTTTTCCAGCCAAAGAGAGGAGTCACAAAAAGCACAAATAGAGATCAAATGAATCACCAACCTTTGATGATCTTCATCAGATGACACTCATAGGACTTCATGTTACACAATACATGTATGTTTTGTTTGATAAAGTTCATATTTATATAAACAAATCTCAGTATAAATAGGCGCGTTAAGTTCACTAGTTCCAAAAACATCCGGTGATATTGCAGAGAGCCACATCATTTTACAGAAATACTCATTATAAATGTTGATTAATATAGTTGTTAGACATGGAAATATAGATGTACCTCTCCTTAATGCAACCGCTGTGTCAGATTTCAAAAAAACTTTACGGAAAAAGCAAACCATTCAATAATCTGAGACGGCGCTCAGAAAATAAAATTATCCGCCATGTTGGAGTCAACAGAAATCAGAAATCGCATTATAAATATTCCCTTACCTTTGACGATCTTTATCGGAATGCACTCCCAGGAATCCTAGTTCAACAATAAATGCTTGATTTGTTCAATAATGGCCATTATTTATGTCCAAGTAGCTACTTTTGTTAGCGCGTTTAGTACACAAATCCAAATGCTCGTGCAGGTCCATCCGAACGTCGGACGAAAACTTCAAGAAGTTATATTACAGGTCGAAGAAACATGTCAAACTAAGTACAGAATCAATCTTTAGGATGTTATCATAAATCTTCAATAAAGTTCCAACCAGAGAATTCCTATGTCTGTAGAGAAGCCATGGAACGCAGGTTGCTATCATGTGAAATGCGCGTGACCAGGACCTGGCTCTCTCCATAACACAGTAAAAGCCTCATTCAAGTTTCTAAAGAAGGTTGACATCTAGTGGAAGCCCTAGGAAGTGCAACTTCATCCATATCCCACTGTGTATTCAATAGGGGCTGGGTTGAAAATCGACCAACCTCAGATTTTCCACTTCCTGTTTGGATTTCTTCTCAGGTTTTTGCCTGCCATATGAGTTCTGTTATACTCACAGACATCATTTAAACAGTTTTAGAAACGTCAGAGTGTTTTCTACCCAATACTAATAATACTATGCATATATTAGCAGCTGGGACTGAGGAGCAGGCCATTGACTCTGGGCACCTCTGGGCACCTTTCATCCAAGCCACTCAATACTGCCCCTGCAGCCATAAGAAGTTTTAAAATAAAAGTGGTGATCCTAAGAATGTGAAATGTCAGAATGATTTATTTCAGCTTTTATGTCTTTCATCACATTCCCAGTGGGTCAGAAGTTTACATACACTCAATTAGTATTTGCCTTTAAATTGTTTAACTTGGGTGAAACGTTTCAGGAAGCCTTCCACAAGCTTCCCACAATAAGTTGGGTGAAGTGTGGCCCATTCCTCCTGACAGAGCTGGTGTAACTGAGTCAGGTTTGCACACCTCCTTGCTCACACATGCTTTTTCAGTTCTGCCCACACATTTTCTATAAGATTGCGGTCAGGGCTTTGTGATGGTCACTCCAATACCTTGAACGTTGTTGTCCTTAAGCCATTTTGCCACAACTTTGGAAGTATGCTTGGGGTCATTGTCCATTTGGAAGACCCATTCGCGACCAAGCTTTAACTTCCTGACTGATGTTGTAAGATGTTGCTTCAATATATCCACGTAATTTTCCTACCTCATGATGCCATCTATTTTGTAAAGTACACCAGTCCCTCCTGCAGCAAAGCACCCCCATAACATGATGCTGCCACCCCCGTGCTTCACGGATGGGATGGTGTTCTTTGGCTTGCAAGCCTTCCCCTTTTTCCTCCAAACATAATGATGGTCATTATGGCTAAACCGTTCTATTTTTGTTTCATCAGACCAGAGGACATTTCTCCAAAAAGTACGATCTTTGTCCCCTTGTGCAGTTGCAAACCGTAGTCTGGCGTTTCTATGGCGGTTTTTGAGCAGTGGCTTCTTCCTTGCTGAGCGGCCTTTCAGGTTATGTCGATATAGGACTCGTTTTACTGTGGATATAGATACTGTTGTACCCGTTTCCTCCAGCATCTTCACAAGGTCCTTTGCTGTTGTTCTGGGATTGATTTGCACTTTTTGCACCAAAGTACATTAATCTTTAGGAGACAGAACTCATCTCCTTCCTGAGCAGTATGACGGCTGCGTGGTCCCATGGTGTTTATACTTGCGTACTATTATTTGTACAGATGAACGTGGTACCTTCAGGCGTTTGGAAATTGCTCCCAAAGATGAACCAGACTTGTGTAGGTCTACAAGTTTTTTCTGAGGTCTTGGCTGATCTCTTTTGATTTTCCCATGATGTCAAGCAAAGAGGCACTGAGTTTGAAGGTAGGCCTTGAAATACATCCACAGGAACACCTCCAATTGACTCAAATGATTTCAATTAGCCTATCAGAAGCTTCTAAAGCCATGACATAATTTTCTGTAATTTTCCAAGCTGTTTAAAAGCACAGTCATCTTAGTGTATGTAAACCTCTGACCCACTGGAATTGTGATACAGTGAATTATAAGTTAAATAATCTGTTTGTCAACAATTGTTGGAAAAATTACTTGTGTCATGCACAAATTAGAGGTCCTAACCGACTTGCCAAAACTATAGTTGGTTAACAAGAAATGTGTGGAGTGGAATGAGAGGAGTTTAATGACTCCAACCTAAGTGTATGTAAACTTCCAACTTCAACTGTATTCAGTCAAAGGATATTGACACAAGCACACAATCATTACTTTAAAATGGCGAGACATCAATAAATTATACATGGTACTACTTGCCCTCAACTACTGTACAAAAAAAAAGACAGAATTTGTTTTTGTACCTACCTTGAGTTTTCGGCGTGCATTGAACTCCTGCAGTTTCTTCTGAGCAGTGTCCATATGGGCTGAGTTAACTGCCTTCCCAGTCACCCAGGGGTGCTGCAGTGCTTGCAAGGTCGTTAGCCGCTTCTTTGGATCCTGGACAATCAGCTTTCTCACCTACAGGACAGCAGCACATACAGTAGCATATGGTTAGTAACTGGGTCACTGAGACTGTGAGTCTGAATTCATTATTTGCTTAGATGCTGTTTATGCAGTTTCCTTTTGTCCCCATAACAAGTCGGCCCAGTTCATAATTTGGAGATAAAATGCAGAAATACAGTAGGAGGAAGATGTAGTCTAGTTACCCTCCTTTTTATCTTATTTTATGAATCAGACACACCTACATGGACACACTCCCACTGACCCTTCAGCTGGGAAACAGTTCACCTGACCCAATGCTACAATGCAGCACGCAACCATATGCCTAACCAAAAGCAGAGGTGCATAAAGATGGAGGTCCATGCACTTACCACAAATTCCTTGTTTTGCTAAGTTCACCTTATTGTACATTGCTCTCTGTTATTCTATTTTTTAAATGTATGTATGGTTATTAGCAGAGTATAAATTATCCCAATTTCATCTCCAGGACGGCAATTTGAAAAACCGAAAGAGAAAAAAAAGTAGATTGTGTTGATTTATTGGCACATTGAACCATATTGCGTGCCGCAGTTTAAAAACTCAGTGTCGATAGTGCTAAAACAATGATGTCATATCGGAATTCTTCCATCTTTATGCATGTTCGCCATTGTTTAACCCATGGTCTAAGCGATCGGATGCTAAAGTGCAGGCATAAAAGTCTGGAAGTACAGCACACTATGTTTTTTCAGAAGCCAAGCCAGTAGTCGACAGGGCAAGAAGAGAACCCTCATGCTGGTTAGGTTTGCATTCTCCACCAATTACGGATTTATCAATTAGGTCTAAGTACCAGAGGGGAATGTCAACCCGGCAGCTGAACTGTGGTAACCTCTGGACCACTGGTAACAGTACATAGAACTCACCAGATCCTTGGCATTGAGGGACACATTGTCCCACCAGGGGGAGACAAACTCATATTCACAGTTGAGGATCCTCTTGAACATGTACTGGTCCCCTCTATCATCGAAGAACGGTTCAAAGCCACATAGCCTGTCAGAGGGAGGATGAAAAATGAGGTATACATCAACCACAGACAGCTCCTGTCTATTGATTCACTGGCTGGCACAGTCTGACAGGCTCTGACAGCTGCAGGGGCCTGAGCTACAACTCTATTGGAGATGGCAATCCTCCTCGCACTAAGGTTTGCCTTTAAATGTTGGACAGAATAACAAGAAACTCACTCTCCTTTTCTCCCAGATTGATGTGCCTTCAAAATACATGTTATTTTTTACAGTTTAATATTAATTAACTAGTAGTCTGTGCACCACTGTGCTTCTTCTGAATGCTGTTGCTTGCAGTTGAACTACCATTGCCCTGCTTGCTGTATAACGGGGAACGCACACCCACCTACTATGTATACCAATCAGTATGTGAGGAGAAAAAAAACCACTCAGCTGCTCTTAAACATGAATGCACCAACACCCTTGATCCAGAAACCAAAATGTCAATTTAAAAAGGGTCTGTAATTCCTCTTATCAAATAAAGAACACACATTCTTGATGCATTTTGTTGTTGTTGTTTTCTGCTAACAAAAGAACAAAACTGTTCAGTGTCAAAAATAACTGATGTATTTTCAATGATGTGATTCAGGGTCCCAGTACACTTTTGAGGGGCTGGTGTCACTTACAAGATGTAAGTGATAACGCCCACCGACCACATGTCAACCTCAGGTCCATAAGCACATCCTCGCAGGATCTCTGGGGCTGGAGGGAGGCAGAGAAGGGTAGAGAGGGAGGGAGGGAAAAGAGAAGCGGGGGGGGGGGGGGGGGGGGGGGGGGTGAGGGGGGCGGGGCAACACATGGAGGAGGGAGAGGAACAGAGATGAAAAACAGAGTAAGGAACTCTTATTCACTAATTAATCCAAGGAAGAACTTACTATGTAGTATGTGGATAAATATTACAATATACAGTGCAAACTATCCTCAGGGTACTTATCTCTGCTCAAAACTTGGCAGGTAAAGCATGCATGACCAAAACAACAACACTCTGCTATGTCTGAAATGGCACTGTCTATTACTTTGTTCCAAGTGAATGAAATAGCATCACAGTAATGGGTTACAACTCACCACAGTATCCTGGTGTACCACAAACTGTCTTCATTGTGACCTGATCGTCAATTATCTTTGACAGTCCAAAATCAGCTGCAAAAAGAAAGAGAGCTGTATTAGAGATCATGCCTATTTCTGGAAGTTCTCATTATCTGGTATTAGAATAAAATAGTAGAATATAATAAAATAAAATAGAACACCTGTACAATAGAATGGAAAATAATAGAATAGAATCTTTGGCATTGATTCCCCAATTATCTCAGTTCTGTATCTGATAGCACAGCAGAGTCTGTTCAGGCTCAATGGATGTTCTTTGGGATAATCGTAGTGAATCCCACAGTGTATTGACTTACGCACCCACCTATTTTGAGGGGAGCATCTGGTGCTGAGGTGGCATATAGGAGGTTCTCGGGTTTCAGGTCTCGGTGCACTACTCCGTTCTCATGCAGGTACTGCCCAAAGACACAAGACAGCAGCATAACTGACTCCTATACACATATAGTGTTATTGATCTGTCTGGTGGTGAGTATGGAGCTGGACTGTTAGGGATTTTGGGGGCGGTATCTACCCCCACAGTTCGTTTTCCACGCAGAACTGTAACATTCCTGCATTATAGCACACTGTTAAAAATGTATAAGCAAAATGAAAAGTTCAACTACTTTTCACAACCTCTTTCTTACTGTTGCCAAACCAAACAGTGTATTCCACTGTTAAACTATGTTCTATGATACTCTGTACTGGATGTAAACATGTTTTAAACTGGTTTTGGGGTTCAGCGAGGACTTTCACCTGTGTTACCACAGTAACTCATCAAATTCTGCACAGTTACAGAAAACAGCAGCACAAGGCAGCTGCCTTGGTAACGCTGGTCAATGGAAAGACAAAGGTGGGATTTGAGTGAGGGAAAGCAATGTGTTCTCAGACTTTGTGGTGTCATGGATGTAGACCTCCTCTGACAAGTCTATGGCTCACTGTCTTGATAATGATACCGGTTTGTAAAGCAACCTATTGTAGAACTTTATATCATCTGCACACTGTGGGTGGGTGTATATCCAAATCCCTGGTTTCTTGTGTAAACTCTTAACATCAAGCTGTTAAAGAAAACCACATTCCATTCCACTGGCACTGACAATACATTTCTAAGCATCAAAGTTGGCACTGAAGGAGCAACAAAACAGACATATTTTCTGCTTGGGAATGACTGAGTTGAACAGACGTTATTCACAGTGAACGAAGGCATCATTTTATCCCCACACTATGTATTGTGACCCCCCCCCCCCCCCCCTCCCCCGGTGTGATCTCTCTATGATGTCAGAGGGGAATTCTCATCTCCTCTCATCCGATACGTGGAGTGTCGGAGGGAGGAAAGGAGGGAAGAAGAGAAGGAGGAGGAAAGGAGTGAAAACAGTAGCCTCCACCACACTGCACACATCCCACGCCTCCCACGGATGCCACCGCACCACAAAAAAAAAAGCTATTCGTACAGTACTGTAACCCAACTACACAGCTGTGTATTCTCATTGACTGTGGTGCTCTTCTGCCAGAGAAAGTAAAGCAGGGCCTACCTGAGAGGTGGGCCAGCCGATGTATTTGGCCAACGAGGACAAATATTATTTCGAGATGCATAGGCTCTCAATGGTAAAATATCAATATCAAGAACCTTAGCCTAACACCGTCTTTTGTCATAGTAAAAAAAAAACGTCACAAAGAATCTCCGGATTCTCTGTTATCACAGCATAACGTGTCCAAAATAATCAACGTGTTATGATGCTAAGATAACACCAAATGAATGGCCTATAATGAAGGAATCTGTCACAAACAGAGTGGGGACTTAAATGTAGATGTGTCAGTGAGATTGGCGGGAAACGAGTCTACCGCAATGCTCCACTGGGACGTTTAGCTAGATATCCAGAAGGAGTTCGTCATGTAACACAGACTGCAGAAGCTCTCTGCTGTCTTTCAAGTGGCCGTGTACAATGCAAAGGAATCACTCCAAATCAACATGGAACAAACACTTTCTCAGCACTTGCTCAACAACACAAGGAAACTTTAAGAAAAGCCCTGTTGTCCTCTCGTGAGTCGACCCGTTGGGAAAACAGCATCTGTTGCGTCATGTAAACTGACTACAACACCAAGTCCTAGGCTGGTTTCGATGTTTTAAAAATTCCCTGTCTGTCTCACTATTTAATCTCCTTGGCAACATCAATTTGTTGCTAACTGAGGATCATGGAAGGAGATCTCTTACAAGACACTAACAAGTTCATGCCATATGACATATGGCTCGGTCCATGTGGATAAGATGTCAAAGATAGCTCAGAAGGAGACGCACGCTTGGTTATGCGATAGCTCAAATGAAGTGAACTTAAACCGTGTCCACTGTTGATCCAACAGTGCTGGTTCAAATGACAGTGAATTTGGGATTTGATTACGGAAAAAGCCTTCCATTTCCCTTTTGCCCTTTATAATGTATCGATAAGGAGACAGGCGGAGTGAATGTGTGATGGTTTTACAGTATGTCAAGAGCTTGCTAGACATTTATTGGCCTACTTTTTGACAGGCGTCAGAGGAAGGAAGTCAACTCACTGCAACGGCTTCTAGTACTTGTTTGACAGCATCAGCAGCATCCCGTTCAGTGTAGAAGCCCTTTTCCACAACCCTGAGAGAATAACATGTGTTGTGATTGTTGTAACAGAGGAATGGTAAAGAGAGTATGTGTGTGTGTTTTTGTGTGTATGTGTGTGTGTGTGTGTGTGACCATTAGGGCAGTTACTAACCTATCAAATAGCTCTCCTCCAGTCACAAGCTCTAAGACCAGACTGATCTCTGACGGGGTCTCAAATATCTCTTTTAGTTTGATCTGGAAGAAGTAAAACAAAACAAACATAAATTCCGCATTGATTAAAAAAAACAACAGCAATCGTTAATTCCATGCAAGGACAGCCCAAAAGTGCTGTAGAACACTCACAATGTTTGGGTGAGAGAGTCGAAGTAGGACACCTATCTCTGTCCTCACTATCTTCTTGTCTACCTGCAGAAACAAAACAGAACTGGGTTAAGGAAGGACCTTTAGCGTGTTGTAGTCTCTGGGTAAAATGACTACACTAAGACTCTATGGCGAATATACAGCGAGAACTCACTGTCTTCTTCAGCGTTTTCACCGCAAACGGCTTCTGTGTTCCCTTCTGTCGGCATCTGCACACCACGGATGTCGCTCCCCTAAATGCAGAGGGAATACACAGTTAAGATACAAGAGCAACTGTCAAGTGGGTAGGGACACGATGTGCAAACAGCGCAAGGAAATGCTGAATAGGCTTTGATGAGGTTCTTCTTTACTTCCATTATGGCTGCATACAGTGCCTAGAGTGTTTGTCTGAAGCGTCAGTTGGCAATTCTCCCAAAGAAACTCAGCGTTGTATTTTCTCTGTACTGACACGTTCAAATCTGAGCTCTAGGTAGACAAATTTCACCACAATCCCATAGGCCTATAAATTATAACAGTAGTAGGCAAACATGGAGATTAGATCTATATTCCTTCAGGATTTAAGCAACACCTATGTAAGAATGCTGTTCATTGACTACAGCTCAGAGTTCAACACCATAGTGCCCACGAAGCTCATCACTAAACTAAGGACCCTGGGACTAAACACCTCCCTCTGCAACTGTATCCTGGACTTCCTGATGGGCCGCCCCCAGGTGGTAAGGGTAGGCAACAACACGTCTGCTACACTGATCCTCAACACTGGGGCCCCTCAGGGATGTGTACTTAGTCCCCTCCTGTACTCCCTGTTCACCCAAAACTGCATGGCCAAACATGAATACAACACCATCATTACGTTTTACTTTAGTTTATTTGGTAAATATTTTCATAACTCTTCTTGAACTGCACCGTTGGTTAAGGACTTGTAAGTAAGCATTTCACGGTAAGGTCTACACTTGTTGTATTCGGCGCATGTGACAAATAAAGTTGGATTTGATTCGATTTTTACATTGTCATGTGAACACATGAACACAGCGGTTCGGTCACCTTGGCCACTGGCTCGGAGTCATTAATTATGTTTCCTTTGTTATTAAAAGCCCTGGGCTTGCGGAATACGGTTATATGGACAGGGGAGGATGATTCTAGATAAGCACTTTTGAAATGAGGGCCCTGAGCTACAAAGCCAACTAAAGATCTACTTTGTATTTATTCAAACGTAAGTAGTACTGTTAGTTCTGAATAAGAGCTCCACTTTGCATGTGACATCTTTTACAGGTACAACATGACCCTGCTATTGTCAGAGGAGTTGATATGACATTTTAAAGAGAAGATTGCTATAACGGCTTCAAGAAAGCAAGAGGGATACATACTGTGCTGCCTGCAGTATAGAGAAAGGTAGGCTATTGGAGCACCTCCAATGTGCAAATAAATCAAATTTGGTAGCACAGCTTACAAATTAGTGAGGAGGTTAGGGAAGAGAGAGAGAAAGAGAGAAAGAGAGAGAGAGAGAGAGAGAGAGAGAGAGAGAGAGAAGCAGCTTCTGTGTTCAGAGGAAAGCACTTGGGCTCTCATTAGGTGTCCAGACCTCAATACTCACCATTACACCAGAAATACAGAACAGATTTTCTTCCCTCTCCCTCTCTCTCTTACTCCTACACACATCCTCTCTGCCTCTCTGCCCCTACCACACATTCTCTCTCTTTCCCTGCCTCTCACCCAAACCTCCTCTCTCTCTTTTCATCTCCCACATTCTCTCTCTCTCCCCCCTCTCCCTCCCTGCCTCCTGTGGGAAATACCCTCACGGCAGGTCCATGTGAGCAGACATAAGGCAGGCATGACAGCCAGCTCACAGCTTCAATCCAACCACAACAACAGCCAAGAGTCTTAGGAGAGAGAATTCAAGTGATAAACTAGACTTGGACTGTACACTATTGTTATGCAGGGAAAAGGACTGTACACTATTGTTGTGCAGCTCAGGGGCAAAGGCAAAGGCCTACCTAAGCAAATAACACAAATCTAATAAACACTAATAAACAAAATATCATTAAATTGTTATCAGGTTGACGAGATGACCTCATCCTAGTGTACCCTCCTCGCTCCACTTTGGATCCACCCGTGTAATTTCTACAATGCCTAATTTCATTAAATCATGCAATCTTAATGTCGTACAGAAAAGAGGGATCTATATTTATGAGTTTGCCCTGCTTTCTTCTCTGTGATGGATGAGAGCACGTGTAATGACCACTTTCCTTTCTGACGTCTAAATGGCCACTCATTGGCAGAGGAGTAAGAGTTTGAAATACACAGACAGGCCACGATACAACGAAGAACTGAAAAAGTTACAGCAATACATAGTTAGGCCTATAGTCTACTATGTGCCCTCCTTATGTCTAAATATCTGAGTCAGTTCTTGAATAAACTAACAATTTATTCCATTCATTTATTTTAGTCAACGCATGTGTTAATCCACTTTATAAATCCACCTCCCAATTCAACTTGCCCCTGCATTGTTTCTGTCATCCTTATGCCATGATTTCACACTTGAATTTTATAGCATTGTGTTGAGCCTCTCAACTCTTGGAGAGATAAGCGTTATTTCATTCGAAAGTCATTGTACACACAGCATATGAGTCAAGATGCTAGACCATTTAGCCTCGGAGGCTGACACCCTGAGAATGAAGCTTATTGTTGGTCTGACACCCTGAGAGAATAGTGCTTAGCACTAAGCTCAAGAGGGACGGGCAAAAGAGATCTGTATATAAAGCTGTACTGCGATCTGCATATATCCAGACCCTGGTCTGTCCTGCACTCCTAAAGGGTTCTTCAGCTGTCCCTATAGGAGAACCCTTTTGGGTTCCATGTAGAACTCTCTGTGGAAAAGGATATACATGGAATCCAAAAATGGTTCTTCAAGGGGTTCTTCTATAGGGACAGCCGAGGAACCCTTTTAGTTTGTAGAGACCACCTTTTTTTCTAGATGTGCACACGCACACAGGGAAATTAGCTACTGCTATCATCAGATTTAGTTGTGGGATTTAATTAACAAATGGGTCTTCTACATCAAGGCCAGAGTGCTCCATCCCAGATCTTCAGTGATGAATTCCACTAATTGACTAACGGATCATATTCATCACTCTGGAATGGTCATATCCAACCACAGCACTAAGACAAACACATCATTGATACTAAAACATTTAGTATCAATGAACAACACAAGCTCATATAGCTTTTCCCACAAATGCTGACATTTAATTTTGCAGCCAAATGCAACAATACTTTAGGTAGGACAATATTGCTTTACGGAAGGAATTCTTTAGGTAGGCTAAATTGTTTGAAATGTCCATGTTTGTCATACTCATTTACTGTTACAATTCCACTGTAACGGACTCAAATTTGTACTTAAAATGTATCTCAAACAAAAAACATTTCAAAGTTTAACAAAATCACATTTACTGGAAGAACTGTGAAGAAATTTCGGTAAAATCTTTTTATGTGCCATGTTTTCCTAAAACTCAGTTAAATATTTGCTCCGAATTAAGATTCAATGATGTCTGCAGAAAGAATGGGGTTTCAGCGATGACATGACACATTGACACATTGACTAAAAATCTATTTTGGTTATTGAACTACAGTAGGTGAAGTGGATTTATACCATGTAATGGAATTGCGGTAACAGAGTTTCATCATGGGTCCCTGATCTACAGAAATGTATAATTATGGATATGAATGTCATTCTCTTCATGGTGATGTATCCTAAATAGGTACACAAAAGGTATAAATATGTAACATCCTCCTTTGCATATTTGAGTATTATTCTACACACTGGCTTTTATTTTAATGAGCTCTGCCCCAAACAAGATCAAATTTGATTGGTCCAGACAAGACCAAATCCTATCAAATCATAGATGTCTATGTTTCACAAGTTTGGACTTCAAAGCACAGCATAGTAGAGTTCAGTAAAAGTACAACACAGTACAGAAGAGTATTCCATTGAAAAAAAAAACTATCTCACCTTTATTTAACTAGGTAAGTCAGTTAAGAACAAATTCTTATTTATAATGACGGCCTACCCCGGACAAACCTGGGCCAATTGTGTGCCATCCTATGGGACTCCCAATCCCGGCCTGATGTGATGCAAGATTCAAACCAGGGACTGTAGTGACGCCTCTTGCACTGAGATACAGTGCCTTAGACCGCTGTGCAACTCGGGAGTAGCAAGTGATACAGTAGAGTAGAGTTCAGTGCAGTACAGTCTACTCAACTCTAGTGTGCTTTAATGAACTCTACTTTTCTTTACTGCACTCTGTGCTGTTCTGTACTGTCCAAACTTGTGAACCCAACTGTGATCTGTGACTACTACAGTATGATTTCCATTGCAACCAATTCAATTGCAGAAATTCCGTTACCAATTTGGTAATGGAATTTCGAGTTTTAATCACTTAATAAACAAATTTGATATCAGTACAAACACTAACTAATTGACAGGTCTACCTGTACTTGTTACTTCTGTGAACTTTCATTATCCTCCCTCCTCATGAGGGAGAGAATTGTTTAAAAATATTAAAGATATGTGGGTTGTTGGTTACGGAATTTCAAGTCACAAGGCAATGATTCTTAAACATACAAATGGCAGAAACATTTCACCAAAACTAAATATAAGTATTGATATTAGTTGGCAGCGGTCTTTACTTCAACATTATTGTGTTTTGCTGTGTTGGTAATACCTTGTAAGACTTTCTGGTAGACGTTTTCCAAGACTACTTTTCCATCTGTTTGACCAGAAATCAAAGCCTTTGCTTATTCCAGATGTTATACATGCCTTTATTTTTTATGAACTCTTAGCTTTCATTTGACACCCAGTTAGACATGTTCTTATGAACTTCACGTTGGTGTTCAAGGGTCCTTTTACATCTTACTCTAATTCTCTACAAAAATCTTAATATGCTGCAAATTAGATGAATAAAGTTAACTGTCCCTGGAGAGGATGACACAGATGAGGGTAATAATAATAATAATAATAAGCAACTGCCCTCTGAATGGCACAATAGGTTTGTCCCCTGGAAACCACACTGACCTCGTCCTCTTTAATATAAGTAACAGGCAAAATCCAATCACTTGTAACATCTCCAGCGTCATGCTGTGTGACAGATGTAGAACCATGTAGGATATTGACAAGCTTATTTCAGATGGCAAAGATGTCTATTTTTGCACATCTGAAGGTTGTCCTCAAAGAGCCTAGGTATCAGTGTCCATCACATGGCTTTACACAACATGGATGGAAATAAAAAATTAACTTCAATTTAAAAACTACTGGGTCTTTTTCCCAATCCCAGTGATTACAAAAACCCTCAAGCTTTTCTAAACCAACGAAACAAGTCATCTGAGTGAAGGCATCGCTCTGCTGATGCAGCTCAATGCTGCCTGCCTATATATTACACAAGCTGCTCGTTTCAATTTTGCACTCACGCAACATTATGTCATCCCAGAAGAGATGCTGCTGCTACTCTCAGGAGCAAGACACACTACAGTACATTCAGCTACATTATGCCTTCATCTGGGGCTACTGCCTGTCTGGTTAGACTCAGGGCCCAGTAGCTCACTCTGGACTCTGACTGAGAACACTCAAAAGTCGAAAGCTTTAAAAATGTGCCTGATGGTATAACTAGGGCTAGTAGTTATTCCAGACCATGTGAATTGAGCAGGAAAAAAAACATACAGTTATGACTAACTACTGATCTCTGAAGGAGGGAAATGGGGTGTTGTACCTCGTTTCCCTCCTTCAGGGAACAGTAGTAATGGTCATAACAGTTCGTTCCCTTTCAGTCGGTCAACTTGGTACAACACAGCGATGGGGATATGAAATCACGTTCAAAGCCGACCCCAGCGGAGACCAAATGAAACGGCCCACCGGACAGGAAAACCTGCTGTACCCGGGTATTGTGCAATCTGCGTGCTGCCTAATGACCTTTTGTCCCAGCTGTAAGCACACTGTGTGCTACATACACTGGGGGCAGCGAAATTCAGGCGATAAAACCTCACTTAAGTCTGTGGTGATTCCCAGCTTCCTGCAGCACAAATACACTGAACAAAAATATAAAATGCAACATGCAACAATTTCAAAGATTTTACTGAGTTACAGTTCATAAGGAAATCAGTCAATTGAGACATTTTAAAGTCATTAGGCCCTAATCTATGGATTTCACATGACTGGGAATACAAATAAGCATCTGTTGGTCACAGAAACCTAGGTAGGGACATGAATCAGACAACCAGTCAGTATCTGGTGTGACCACCATTTGCCTCATGCAGCGCAACACATCTCCGCAATAAAGTTGATCAGGCTGTTGATTGTGGCCTGTGGAATGTTGTCCCACTCCTCTTCAATGGCTGTGCGAAGTTGCTGGATACTGGCGGGAACTGGAACACGCTGTCGTTCACGTCGATGCAGAACATCCCAAACATGCACTCTGTTCACAACGTTAACATCAGCAAACTGCTCGGCCACACGACGCCATACATGCTGTCTGCCATCTGCCCGGCACAGTTGAAACCAGGATTCATCCGTGAAGAGCTCACTTCTCCAGCATGCCAGGGGTCATCAACGGTGATCATTTGCCCTCTACAGTCAGGTCAAGACCCTGGTGTGGACAACGAGCACACAGATGAGCTTCCCTGAGACGTTTGTCAGTTTGTGCAGGAATTCTTTGGTTGTGCACAGTTTCATCTGCTGTCCTGGTGGCTGGTCTCAGAAGATCCCTCAGGTAAAGTAGCCGGATGTGGAGGTCCTGGACTGGCGTGGTTACACGTGGTCTAACGTTGTGAGGCCGGTTGGACATGCCATGGAAATTCTACACAGGGACACTCAAAGTCAATCTTAAATTAATCATTCTTTATTATCAGCATGCTGGAGAGGTTCCAAACAACCTAATGCACCAAGATCAGGAGCTCTTCCGGGGTAGTCCAGTTAGTTCTCTTATATCCAGACAAGTTACATTAGCATAATTTAGCTTATTCATCATTCATAATTAATTCATCATTAACATTTGCTTCATTCATGTGACCAACCAATACTGGGTCATGCATGTGACAGACCAATAACTCACGAGGTTTCTTCTAAGTTGAGACCTAGAAACTGAGATATCTTTCATTCTCAAAACAAGGGTCTGGGCATGCTGCAAATAGCAGATACAGATAGGGAGAATTCAGTCAGTCACTTGCATGAACACATACATTGGTTATTAGAAAATAACAAAAAAAAATCATCAAAGACGTACTGCCAGATTCTCTAAAACGAGGCGGCTTATGGTAGAGAAATTAACATTAAATTCTCTCAACAGCTCTGGTGGACATTCCTGCAGTCAGCATGACAATTGCACACTCCCTCCAAACTTGAGACATCTGTGGTATTGTGTTGTGTGACAAAACTGCACATTTTAGAGTGGCCTGTTCCCAGCACAAGGTGCACCTGTGTAATGATCATGCTGTTTAATCAGCTCATTGATATGCCACACCTGTCAGGTGGATGGTTTATCTTTGAAAAGGAGAAATGCTTACTAACAGGGATGAAAACAAATTTGTGCACAACATTCAAGAGAAATAAGTGTTTTGTGTATATTATGGAACATTTATAGGATATTTTATTTCAACTCATGAAACATGGAACCAACACTTTACATGTGGCGTTTATATTTTTACAGTATCTCCTGCAGGCAACCCTTTAATTGAGTGGGCACATACACTGTTAGCTAATTCCTGCCTTTTGCCATAGAAATAGCCTGCACAATCCTGTGGGAAAGACGCTGCTTACAAAGCACTCTACCACAAGCAGGATTAGCAAAAGGCTGGAAAAGCTGCCATATACACTTTCAGGGGGTAGAATGAATGGCCCTGCACGAAAAGCCCCAGGAGGAACATTCAAAATGTCCACCAGAGAGCTCTGAAAAAGGGACCATTCCTTTATTTTGGCACCAAAGCTCAAACACCCGCCACTTACAGAACATGGCAAAAAGTATATGGACGCCTGCTCGTCGAACATCTCATGCCAAAATCATGGGCATTATTATGGAGTTGGTTCCCCATTTGCTGCTATAACAGTCTCCACTCTTCTGGGAAGGCTTTCCACTAGATGTTGGAACATTGCTGAGGGGACTTGCTTCCATTCAGCCACAAGAGCATTTGTGATGTCGGTCACTGATGTTGGGTGATTAGCCCTGGATCACAGTCTGCGTTCCAATTCATCCCAAAGATGTTTGACGGGGTTGAGGTCAGGGCTCTGTGCAGGCCAGTCAAGTTCTTCCACACCGATCTCTAAAAACCATTTCTGTACGGACCTTGCTTTGTGCATTGGGGCATTGTCATGTTGAAACAAACAGAAAATGGCAATCTAGAATGTCAATGTATGCTGTAGTGTTAAGATTCCCCTTAACTGGAGCTAAGGGGCCAAGCTCAATCCATGAAAAACAGCCCCAAACCATTATTCCTCCTTCACCAACTTTACAGTTGGAACTATGCATTCGGGCAGGTAGCATTCTCCTGGCATCCACCAAACCCAGCTTTCTCCGTCGGACTGCTGGAAGTGTGGTTCATCACTCCAGAGAACGAGTTTCCAATGGTGTCGAGCTTTACACCACTCCAGCAGATACTCGGCATTGGGCATGGCTTACGGCTGCTCGTTCATGGAAACCCATTTCATGAAAGTCCCGACGAACAGTTCTTGTCCTGAAGTTGCTTCCAGAGGCAGTTTGGAACTGAGTGAGTGTTGCAACCAAGAACAGACGATTCTTAGGCGCTGCGCGCTTTACCAATTGGCGGTCCCATTTTGTGAGCTTGTGTGGCCTACCACTTTGCGGCTGGGCAGTTGTTGCTCCTATACAGTACGTTTCAACTTCACAATCACAGCACTTTAGTAGCGATAAGACAAGATAAACTAAAAACTTTAAAAAATATTTATAAAAAAAGTTCAGTCCCTGTACTTGCTTCTCGTCTCTCAGCATCTGTCCTCACAGATTTGATACAATGTTTCACTTCACTAGAGATAGCTCAAGATTAAAAAGGGAGTCAAGACAGGTGGAGTAGATAGATGAATGCAATTAAAAGAACCTGCATTTTCATCAGGATATTTTATACTGTTTTTATTTATTGGCTTTAGGCCTATGTACATGTATTTTATTTAGTTCACGATGGCAGTTATTGGCCTATATATATATGTCTCTGTTCCATTAGCTAATTTCTTTAGCTGCCAATAGATCACGGTGCATCAACGTGTCCATATAGCAGAGGCTGGTGCTCTCGCATTAGTTTAATTTTAACTTTTATTTTTTATTTTTTTAAATTCAGATGTTTGATTAACTTTGAGACAATGATTTTGAGAAACTAAAACGTTATTATTGAAATGAAACTGTTCCATGAAAATTTGTATAAGCCTATAAAATAATCATAACTGCCACTCAGATTGGTATAAATGGTAGGATAAATTGTAAGCTTCCCCAAACTTGAAACTCACACACCGCCTATGATATTTACTCCCATGTGCACACGCTTGCACACATAGGAGGTCCTGTGAAAGAAATGTGCCCCCCTATGGAACCCATTGCCCGTCCAACTGATTCCTTCTGGCACCGGCCCTACCTCTGAGCCATCAGATATGGATAGCCTATGTTCAGCCCTAAATATAATATCACCTATTTCATCTTACCAAAATCAATTACCAACTTGAATTAACTCAAACTCAACAGGCCACCATCTCCCTGCTTACGACCAACAGCAGCATGGGCAGAAGCAGGTCCATTTTGGGACTTCTGTAGATGGCTCTAATTTCCCTGATTCTATGCATTAGATTCCCTCTCTCCATTCCATACCACTGATTATGGCTCAGTGGCAGATCCTTGAGTGCAACTGTTGTCCCAATGCTATCAGACTGCCTTGTATAATACAATTAGTTATGAATATGGAGTAGTGCTCTTCTCATGTGATTGTGGCGGCACAGCCAGAGCCATGTAAAGCAGTGCCAGCGCATGATCAATACCGCTCCTTTAATACTGTAGCTTATTGTGTGACTTTCCCTGTTTATCAGTTTATGAGTGTTATGTTACTTGTCATGTTTTGTGTTTTTCGTGGACCACAGGAGGAAGATTTGCTGCTGCTTCTGTAAAAACTAATAGGGATCCAAATAAACAAGTAAACAAACATTTATTTATTTTATTTTATTTCATCTTTATTTAACCAGGTAGGCTAGTTGAGAACAAGTTCTCATTTGCAACTGCGACCTGGCCAAGATAAAGCAAAGCAGTGTGAACAGACAACAGAGTTACACATGGAGTAAACAATTAACAAGTCAATAACACAGTAGAAAAATTATAAATGATCAGATGGTCATGTACAGGTAGAGATATTGGTGTGCAAAAGAGCAGAAAAGTAAATAAATATGTATGGGGATGAGGTAGGTAAAAATGGGTGGGCTATTTATCGATAGACTATGTACAGCTGCAGCGATCGGTTAGCTGCTCAGATAGCAGATGTTTGAAGTTGGTGAGGGAGATAAAAGTCTCCAACTTCAGCGATTTTTGCAATTCGTTCCAGTCACAGGCAGCAGAGAACTGGAACGAAAGGTGACCAAATGAGGTGTTGGCTTTAGGGATGATCAGTGAGATACACCTGCTGGAGCGCGTGCTACGGATGGGTGTTGCCATCGTGACCAGTGAACTGAGATAAGGCGGAGCTTTACCTAGCATGGACTTGTAGATGACCTGGAGCCAGTGGGTCTGGCAACGAATATGTAGCGAGGGCCAGCCGACTAGAGCATACAAGTCGCAGTGGTGGGTGGCATAAGGTGCTTTAGTGACAAAACGGATGGCACTGTGATAAACTGCATCCAGTTTGCTGAGTAGAGTGTTGGAAGCACTCAGTCAGGCGTAAAGGAAATAAATAAAAACACATGCACCAGTCCATATCATGTCACCAGACCACCTACTGAATGTGTTATAATCTGCCATGAAATCAGCTCTTTATTTCCATATCTTGTGTGTTTTTGTTCTACAGTGCGTTTTTGTTCTACCTTGTTATTTTTAGTATTACATTGTTATTGATTACTGCATTGCTGGGTTTAGAGCTGGCAAGAAAGGCATTTCACTGTACTTGTGCATGTAACATTAAAACTTCAAACTTGCTGCTGTTGTCTCACAATGTCGTTGCCTGGAGACTGTTTTGGTAGGTGACTTGCTTTATGTAAGCAACAGAGTATCTCAAATCATGTTAATTGTACCGCTATAACTCACGAGAAAAAGTGATGAGCAAAACTTCTTTGTATCTATTTTTCATGCTTTGGAAGTGTTTACAGTTGTACAGAAAAGTGCTATGAGGATAAACATGACCAAACAGAGTTGTGTTTTTCCCAGTGGACCATGGTCATAAAAGGACACTTACCAGTATGAGAGCCTGGTCTCCGAGCTTTTCGTATTAATCTGTATGCAAATCCAAGACACTCCATTTAGTTTACTCCATATGTTACATTTGGTATGGTTAAATAAGACAGATGGTTACTTAAAGCAAAAACAAAAAGGTCAACGTCTAGCAACCCAAAGATTGCGAGTTTGAATCTCATCACGGACAACTTTAGCATTTCAGCTAATTAGCAACTGTTCAACTACTTTGCAACTACTTAACATATTAGCTAATCCATGCCCTAACATTTTAGCTAACTTTTCACCTAACCCTAACCCTTTTAGCTAACCCTTCTCCTAACCTTACTCCTAAACCTAACCATAGCTAGAATTTGTAACATTTCATACGTTTGCTAACTCGTAACATATTGGACATTTAGCAAATTCTTAGCATAATAGGTTATGTGAATTCGTAACATATCGTATATTTTACAAATGTAGAACTTAATATAATACAAATTGTCATTCATAACATTTCAAAAAAACACTTTTTGCTTTGCAATTTTGATGGATTGTGTGTAGATTGATGAGGGGGGAAAAAACGATTTAATAAATTTTAGAAGAAGGCTGTAAGGTTGTTTAAACGCATTTATTTAACTAGGCAAGTCAGTTAAGAAGAAAGTCTTATTTACAATGATGGCCTAGCCCGGCCGATGCTGGGCCAATAGTGCGCCGCCATATGCAACTCCCAATTATGGCCGGATGTGATACAGCCTGGATTCGAACCAGGGTGTCTGTAGTGATGCCTCAAGCACTGAGATGCAGTGAGTTAGACCGCTGTGCCATTCTGGAGCAGTATTGATCATAGTTTCCGAATGCAAGGCATCATACGAAATGGGTGATGGAAATCCACAAATGAATGCATACCATACAAAACGTAACATACTAAATAGAAAGTATCGTATTTACGTACAGAATATGACTAAATGCTCTGACCAGGTTGGGTATGATGGAAATTGACAGATATATTACATAACTTTTTATAGCCTTGTCAATTATTTGTATATCAATTATTTAGATTACCATTATTATTTTAGATTGTTTTTAATAATCGTTTTCTTTAGCAAAAACATCAGGGGATTCTAATCTAGGCAGGAAATTGTGGTAACCGAATGCATTCTCTCCTGTGTTGTATGCAGAATTTATTTCCATTGAAAACAACTTTATATAACAGATGCAATACCATTTGCTGCATGTTCTTCGATCACTAACTAATATATTATTAAAATTATAGCTTGAAAAGACCAGAAGATCATCAGAATGCGACTCCTGGCGATATCAAGGCAGTGAAAACATGAGAACACTCAATACAGTAGTACTGTAAAGAGAGAATGCTCACCGTCCCAATTCGGACTCCAACTCATAGTAGTCAGCCAAGATCTCCTTCTTCGATCCATCTATCCAGTAGTCTGGAGCTGGGGTTGCCCCTGCTCTGGACGAGAGCATAGTAACTTTAAGCATCACCAGCTATCCAAACGGATTTAATAAGTATCTTGACAGCTCGTCTCCCCTGCGGCGATTCAAGGCTTGACTCAGTTACAGTGGTTTGAAGAAAAGCGAGTTGTATGCGGTCAAGCTGAGATAGAGATGCGCGTAAGACCGTTATCTTATCCAAAGCAAAAAAAAACACAGCCTTTCGTAAGAATCTAAAATGCTTTACAAGACCATTTAAAGGACCGGGTAGCGTAATGAGCTTGGTCCTAAATGCATATTATTCACAGCCTCCAGCCCAGCATTGCTACCATATTGCACTCAGTGTAAAGGAAAGTGTGCAGACAGTGGAGTCTGCGTTATAGAGGGTTTCCACCGGGTCTTACTGTCGCTGGATTAACATACAAAAACACTTGAGTTACCTTTACCTGAGGTCACAATCAAGCATGTCATGTTACCATAACTACCAGACATAATTGTGTTGCTTTTAATGACATGAAAATAGGCCTACCATATACAGTGTATTCAGACGCCATGACATTTTCCACATTTTGTTGTTACAGCCTTCCTCTAAAATGTATTCAATTGTTTTTCCCCCCTCAAACTACACACAATACCCCAAAATGACAAAGCAAAACCAGATTTTTAGCAATTAAAAAAAATAAATGAAAGAAAAATGCCCGGGAAATATCACATAAGTATTTAGACCCTCAGTACTTGGTTGAAGGACCTTTGGCAGCGATTAGGTCTTGGGGACCTTCAATGCTGCAGACATTTTTTGGTACCCTTCCCCAGATCTGTGCCTCGACACAATCCTGTCTCGGGGCTCTACGGACAACACCTTTGACCTCATGGCTTGGTTTTTGCTCTGACATGCACTGTCAACTGTGGGACCTTATATAGACAGGTGTGTGCCTTTTCCAAATCATGTCCAATCAATTTACCACAGGTGGACTCCAATCAAGTTATAGAAACAGCTCAAGGATGATCAATGGAAACAGGATGCACCTGAGCTCAGTTTCAAAGCAAAGGGTCTGAATACTTATTTAAATAAGCTATTTCTGATTTTATTTGTAATACATTTGCAAACATTTCTAACAACCTGTTTTCACTTTGTCATTACGGGGCATTGTATGTAGATTGATGAGAGAAAAAAACTATTGGAATCAGGCTGTAACGTAACAAAATGTGGAAAAAGTCAAGGGGTCTGAATACTTTCTGAATGAACTAATATGTATATATATATATATGTATAAGCAATAAGGCACGGGGTGGTATATGGCCAATTTACCACACCCCTTCTGGCCTAAAAATATGTACACTGTTTTTGGCTCTGGGCCTACCATTTGAACTATGTAATTACACTGTAGCCTTAATATTCCGGCAAACATATATGTTGTGGGGCATATAATAAAAAAATACTGCCCTACAATTAAACACTGACAAATCACAGAAATGCAATTGATGCCCAGTAACTCACATTATCATTATTCAATGACAACACTTTCATATGTAAAAGATGCAGTAAGATGTAATACACTAACAAAAAGTTACTCTATTGCTTTATTTTCCATACCATAAAAATGACAGGCTTGACTAAAACCCCTATCCCAAGCCCATGCGTGGCTGGTCATCCTCTAGGATTCCAACAGAGCCTAGCTACAGAGAGAGGCACACAGAGACACCATCTGCTCCACTACCTGCTCCGTCATGAGACAAAAACTATAATCCCCAACAGCACTGAACACAATTAAAATACAGTGCATTCGGAAGGTACTCAGACTGAGTTTTTCCACATTTCGTACATTACAGCCTTATTCTATATAAAAGGTCCCACAGTTGACAGTACATATTAGAGAAACAACCAAGCCATGAGGTAGAAGGAATTGTCCGTAGAGCTCCGAGACAGGATTGTGTCGAGGAACAGATCTGGAGTAGGGTACCAAAACATTTCTGCAGCTTTGAAGAACACAGTGGCCTCAATGATTCTTAAATGGAAGAAGTTTGGAATCACCAAGACTCTTCCTAGAGCTGGCCGCCTGGCCAAACTGAGCAATCGGTGGAGAAGGGCCTTGGTCAGGGAGGTTCCTCTGTGGAGATGGGAGAACCTTACAGAAGGACAACTCTGCAGCACTCTACCAAACAGGACTTTATGATAGTGGCCAGACGGAAGACACTGCTCAATAAAAGACACATGACAGCCAGCTCGGAGTTAGCCAAAAGGCACCTAAAGACTCAGACCATGAGAAACAATATTCTCTGGTCTGATGAAACCAAGATTGAACTCTTTGGCCTGAATGCCAAGCGTCACGTCTGGAGGAAACCTGGCACCATCCCTACGGTGAAGCATGGTGGGGGGATTCATCATGCTGTGGGGATGTTTTTCAGCGGCAGGTACTGGGAAACTAGTCAGGATTGAGGGCATGATGAATGGAGCACAGCGAGATCCGTGATGAAAACCTGCTCCAGAGCGCTCAGGACCTCCAACTGGGGTGAAGGTTTACCTTTGAACAGGACAACAATCCTAAGCACACCGCCAAGACAACACAAGAGTGGCTTCGGGACAAGTCTCTGAATGTCTTTAAGTGTCCGAGCCAGAGCCCGGACTTGAACCTGATCGAATATCTCTGGGGAAATCTGAAAATAGCTGTGCAGCAACGCTCCCGATCAAACTTGACAGAGCTTGAGAGGATCTGCACTGAAGAGAAAATCCCCAAAAACAGGTGTGCCGAGCTTGTAGCATCATACCCAAGACTCGAGGCTGTAATCGCTGCCAAAGTTGCTTCAACAAAGTACCGAGTAAAGGGTCTGAATACTTATGGAAATGTTTTGTTTTTATTTTTAATCTAAAAAACCTTTTGCTTTGTCATTATGGGGTATTGTCTAGATCCAATCAAGACTCCAATCAAGATGTAGAAACGTCTCAAGAATGATCAATGGAAACAGGATGCACCTGAGCTTTATCCCCTTATCTATTGAGACCGCAGGGAACAAAGCAAACCAAAGGAACAAACAAAGTGAACAAATACAATGATAACAATCAAATGTTTATTTTAAACGGTTACATCAGGTTTTCGATCAACCACAGTTTCATTGAACTTCATATTTTGTTAAGACCATTATGAGAGCACTTCATATAAAATGTGACCAATTTGTCTTGCATCAACTGTGATACTTGCGCCGAGAATACTGTATAGAGATTTATACATAACTTTTATGGTGAAAAACAACACTGGGAGAGGTACGCTTCAAAGCAGTGCACTCTTGGTGTATGACAGCAAACACAGGCTCTGATTGAAAAGTGTCTGCATGGATGTCCACGTCTCCTCCAGTTTCTCTGATACTTTAGACGCCTCCTCCATCAGCCCTGGTTCCTGGGAGATCAGTCTAATATGCAGCTAGAGAGAGAGACGAACCAGAGTTAGCGATGGATGTAAGTCTAGCCATACATGAACACGCACTTATTATTTGCCCTCAGAACGTGCCTGTGAAGACAAACACATCATTCTTCATGTTCTGTAGAGATGCAATTTGAATGAAGGTACTCAACTAAATAGATTGTATTTTAAGAGGGAAACAATAGAACTGCGTATCAAGTCAAACATGTTTTCTTGTTACATTTTTTTGGACTTCTACAGGGAATCTGGGTATTAGTTTTGATCGAATAGGGCGTTGTGTATTCAGAGAATTTTTACGTTTCTGTTTTTTTCTTTCCAATCATAATGTTCTGATGCCATCTGCTGGCTGCAGATGTAAGTGGATGACAGTCAATGCAACAGAAAACAACTTTCCCCTTCATCTAGTGGCACCTGGAGTTGATACCATTAAGCTGCTCTCTTATACCTTTGTAACAACGATACAATTACTGTCGTAATAACATTGGACGAAAACGTAACAATAAAAACAAAATCAAATGTAGATTAAATAAAAATATAAACTGTTTTTACACAGGTATACAGTGGTTGCATTAACGCAGAACTCTGTATTTCTCACCCAGAAAAATAGATCAAACGCAAAAATAAATATCTTGCTGTGTTTTGTAAACCAGATCTAAAATGCTCCTTATTGTAATTTCTGCTCGGCATCAGACTGATTTTGTGCTTCAGTTGCACTTCTCCACTCAGATGAGAATTCACGAATGGTCATTCTATCAGCAGACAGCGCTCTGACTGTTGTGTAGCTATTTTTTCTCTGGTACTTTTCTCGGTTTCTCCTGTAAAATGAAGATTCACTTCAGGCAAAACATTAGGAAATGTAGCTGGCTACATTCTTTCTATGATAAATATGATGGCCATGTATAATTATTTTGCAAAAAAATACCTTTCTCATTTACGACTAGCCAAATAGCATTGCACTTCTGTAGTCATCTGATGAAAAGTAAGCTATTTTCCATGGAATATGTCCCACTAATGTATTTTCTGTGATGGTAAAGCAACAACAAAAAAAAACGCGACTTTCAATATTAAACACAGGCATTTAAAAAATAAAAATAAATTAAATACAGCATTTTGAAAATACAGTTGTGAACTAACGCGACCCTTGGTATAACAGCAGCTGATTAAACGTGCAGTGTTAGTGACTATGATATTTATGTGGTTACCTTTAGGAAGAGAGCCAGGTAGGCCTGTGCCAGATCAAAGTCTCTCTTGGAGTCCAGCATGCTGGCAACCATCTTCAGGAAACCTTGTAAGACGGAGACATCTCCACCCATATCAGGGGCCAGGCCTCGGAGTTCAGCATCAATCCCAGACGGACCCATCTCTTTCAGCAACCCCACAGGGTCATTATCTGGAGGAAACGATGACGAGGATGGGTTATTCATTGTATTGGCCTGAGGTACATGCCATTTGAAATGCAAAGTCGTGCCAAATAATACTTTAGTTAGTGCCCATGCTAATGACTTGACTTCATAGCAGTAGGCCCAAGTATTGTGATTCCAAAAGATATTCTTGAGTTTTTATGGCCTCAGAATTGATTTGGGGTTAGAGGAATTGCTATGCTTGCAAGAGGTGCGGTGAGTAATAGCTAGGTAAGTGAGATTCAGACTTACATTTGTTGCTGAGCATAGCAGATTCTAGCTGTTGGTAGAAATGGGACTTCTGTGCCAGGACTCCAAAATTCACAATCTTTGACTGTGAAAAAAGTAAACAAAAGAAGCATTGTTTAAACCAAATAACAGTTGTTTAAACCAAATAACAGGGATAATATGAAAAGCAAATAACCTTTTTTTAAAGTTGGAATCAGTAGTAGGGGAAACAGCGCCACTGTCCACCCTACAGCCGTTATTGTTTTGTTGACGAAGCAGAGGTGGAGAGGGTCGCCTAGAGCCCTGCACAGGCATGAATTTCATGACGAAGCCCTACCCATGCCAGCGACGTTCAGGCCCTACCCTACCCAGGTCTGACTGCTTCTGACAATTTTAAGGACCGACCCTGCCCGAAATCCAAAATAACTTCCTCTGTTGGCAAATGCATTAGCTACTCCTCGCTGCCTGTCAGTCGCTCCTGCACGCTGCTCATGGCGGTTCTGTATCTGTGAGTATCTATAGCAAATGGCTCCGCTTAGGCTGCTCTGTTCAATGACGAGACAGAGAGCAGTAGACTGTTAGCTACTTAGTCACTCTGACCTCTGACAAAACTCAAGGAACATTATTATTTTCTGTGAAATAATCTCTCCTGTCTTATATTTGATGAGGTTGAAGCACTTCTGACACCATGTTATGATCTTAGTCAGATATGACAGTACCCCACAGCAGATCACGAGCAAATAGCTCAGCTTTAAAATGTTAGTGATCAATTTAGTGATACCCGGGCTCTGCCCGTACCCTCGTTATTGATGAAAAAAACAGACCCTACCAGGCCCCTAACCAAATTTATAATGTCAGGTCCCACCGGGTAGTTGAGCTCTAGCGTCGCCCATGTCAGAGAAAAAAAAGTGTTCGTTGTTTGCACTAACTTCGTTGTTGTGCCTTGTTAGGATCCGTCGCCGAGAGGATAATCTACCTTTCCCATCGGTCCCATTAGCCAACGTACAATCAATCGATAATAAAATAGACAAACTCGGATCACGTATATACTACCAATGGGACATTCAAAACTGTAATATCTTGTGTTTTACTGGACGAGTCGTGGCTGGACGACGACATGAAAAACATACAGCTGGCGGGTTTTAAGCTTTTCGGCAGGATAGAACAGCGGACTCTGGTAAGACAAGGGGTGGCGGTCTATGTACAGTTGAAGTTGGAAGTTTACATACACCTTAGCCAAACACATTTAAACTCAGTTTCACAATTCCTGACATTTAATTCTAGTAAAATTCCCTGGTTTAGGTCAGTTAGGATAACCACTTTATTTTAAGAACGTGAAATGTCAGAATAATAGTAGAGAGAATTATTCATTTCAGCTTTTATTTCTTTCATCACATTCCCAGTGGGTCAGAAGCGAATATATACTCAATTGGTATTTGGTAGCATTGCCTTTAAAATTATTTAACATGGGTCAAACGTTATGGGTAGCCTTCCACAAGCTTCCCATAATAAGTTGGGTGAATTTTGGCCCATTCCTCCTTACAGAGCTGGTGTAACTGAGTCAGGTTTGTAGGCCTCCTTGCTCACACATGCTTTTACAGTTCTGCCCACACATGTTCTATAGGATTGAGGTCAGGGCTTTGAGATGGCCACTCAAATACCTTGACTTTGTTGTCCTTAAGCCATTTTGCCACAACTTTGGAAGTATGCATGGGGTCATTGTCCATTTGGAAGACCTATTTGCGACCAAGCTTTAACTTCCTGACTGATGTCTTAAGATGTTGCTTCAATATATCCACATAATTTTCCTGCCTCATGATGCCATCTATTTTGTGAAGTGCACCAGTCCCTCTTGCAGCAAAGCACCCCCACAACATGATGCTGCCACCCCGTGCTTCTCGGTTGGGATGGTGCTCTTCCGCTTGCAAGCTTCCTCCTTTTTGCTCCAAACATAACGATGGTCATTATGGACAAACAGTTCTATTTTTGTTTCATCCGTCCAGAGGACATTTCTCCAAAAAGTACGATCTTTGTCCCCATGTGCAGTTGCAAACCGTAGTCTGGCTATTTTTAATGGCGGTGTTGGAGCAGTTGCTTCTTCCTTGCTGAGCAGCCTTTCTGGTTATGCGAATATAGGACTCGTTTTACTGTGGATACAGATACTTTTGTACCCGTTTCCTCCAGCATCTTCACAAGGTCGTTTGCTGTTGTTCTGGGATTGATTTGCACTTTTCGCACCAAAGTATGTTCATCTCTAGGAGACAGAATGCGTCTCCTTCCTGGTCGCATGGTGTTTATGCTTGCGTACTATTGTTTGTACAGATGAACGTGGTACCTTCAGGCATTTGGAAATTGCTCCCAGGGATGAACCAGACTTGTGGAGGTCTACATTTTTTTCTGAAGTCTTGGCTGATTTCCCATGAGGTCAAGCAAAGAGGCACTGAGTTTGAAGGTAGGCCTTGAAATATAGCCACCAGGTACACCTCCAATTGACCCAATTTATGTCAATTAGCCTATCGGAAGTTTCTAAAGCCGTGACCTAATTTTCTGGAATTTTCCGAGCTGTTTAAAGGCACAGTCAACTTAGTGTATGTAAACTTCAACTGTATATTTGTAAACAGCTGGTGCACGAAATCTAAGGAAGTCTCAAGGTTTTGCTCATCTGAGGTAGAGTATTTAATGATAAGCTGTAGACCACACTATCTACCTAGAAAGTTTTAATCTATATTCTTCATAGCTGTCTATTCCCATTTCAAACCAATGTTGGCACTAAGACCACACCTAATGAGCTGTATGCAGCCATAAGTGAACAGGAAAACATTCACCCAGAGGCGGGGCTTCTAGTAGCTGGGGACTTTAATGCAGAAAAACTCAAATCCGTTTTAGGAGGGGAGAAAAAAACTCGACCACTTTTACTCCACACACAGAGAAGCATAGAGTACACCACATCAGTCACTGGCTTCATCAATAAGTGCATTGATGACGTCGTCCCCTCAGTGACCGTAAGTACATACCCCAACCAGAAGCCATGGATTACAGGCAACATTGAGCTAAAGGGTAGAGCTGCCGCTTTCAAGGAGCGGGACTCTAACCCGGAAGCTTATAAGAAATCCTGCTATGCCCTCCAACGAACCGTCAAACAGGAAAAGCATCAATAAAGAACTAAGATCGAAGTGTACTAGAGCGGCTCCGATGCGGCAGGGCTTGCAAACTATTAGACTTACAAAGGGAAGCACAGCCGCGAGCTGCCCATTAACACGAGCTTACCAGATGAGCTAAATTACTTCTATGCTCGCGTCGAGGCAATTAACACTGAAACATGCATGACAGCATCAGCTGTTAAACAGGTCAACATTCACAAGGCTGCAAGGCCAGACAGATTACCAGGACGTGTACTCCGAGCATGCACTTACCGACTGGCAAGGGTCTTCACTGACAGTTTCAACCTCTCCCTGCCTGAGTTTGTAATACCCACATGTTTCAAGCAGACCAACATAGTCCCTGTGCCCAAGAACACGAAGGTAACCTGCCTAAATGACTACCGACCTATAGCACTCACGTCTATAGCGATGAAGTGCTTTGAAAGGCTGGTCATGGCTCACATCACCACCATTATCCCAGAAAACCTAGACCCACTCCAATTTGCATACCGCCCCAACAGATCCACAGATGATGCAATCTTTTTGCACTCCACACTGACCTTTCACACCTGGACAAAAGGAACACTTACGTGAGAATGCTATTCATTGACTACAGCTCAGCATTCAACACCATAGTGCCCTCAAAGCCAATCACTAAGCTAAGGACACTGGGAAGAAACACCTCCACCTGCAACTGAATCCTGGACTTCCTGACAGGCCACCCCCAGGTGTTAAGGGTAGGTAACAACACATCCGCCACGCTGATCCTCAACACGGGGGGCCCATCAGTCCCCTCCTGTACTGCCTGTTCACTCATGACCGCATGGCCAGGCATAACTCCAACACCATCATTAAGTTTGCCGATGACACAACAGTGGTCACCGACAAGGACAAGACAGCCTACAGGGAGGAGGTAAGCAACGTGGCCGTGTGGTGCCAGGACAACAACCTCTCCCTCAACACGATCAAGACAAACGAGATGATTGTGGACTACAGGAAAAGGAGGACCGAGCACGCCCACATTCTCATCGACGGGGTTGTAGTGGAGCAGGTTGAGAGCTTCAAGTTCCTTGGTGTCCACATCACCAACAAACTAACATGGTCCAAGCACACCGAGACAATCGTGAAGGGCAGGGCACGACAAAACCTATTCCCCCTCAGGAGACTGAAAAGAGTTGGCATGGGTCCTCAGATCCTCAAAAGGTTCTACAGCTGCACCAAAGAGCATCCTGACTGGTTGCATCACTGCCTAGTATGGCAACAGCTTGGCCTCCGACCGCAAGGCACTACAGAGGGTAGTGCGTATGGCCCTGTACATCACTGGGGCCAAGCTTCCTGCCATCCAGGACCTCTACACCAGGCGGTGTCAGAGGAAGGCACTAAAAATGATCAAAGACCCCAGCCACCCTAGTCATAGACTGTTCTCTCTGCTACCGCATGGGAAGCGGTACCGGAGCACCAAGTCTAGGTCCAAGAGGCTTCTAAACCGCTTATACCCCTCAAGCCATAAGACTCCTGAACATCTAATTAAATGGCTACCCGGACTATTTGCATTGTCCCCCCCCCCCCCTTTACACTGCTGCTACTCTGTTTATTATCTATGCATATTACCTCGACTAACCGGTTCCCTCGCACATAGACTCTGTACCAGTACCCCATGTATTTTTTTCTTAAAACGGCATTGTTGGTTAAGGGCTTGTAAGTAAGCATTTCACTGTACGGTCTACACCTATTGCAGAACTGCCAAACCTGTCCAACTTTTTAGAGTACCAGACGCACGCGGCAAATTGGGAGATTCAACACGCGCTCGTAGCACTCCCCGAATTGGGGTTCCTTCCCCCGCACTTGTGCACGCTGTTCGTGAGTCTGATCGCAATTATAGAGTTGTTCCAAATCAAGTCGATAAAAAGGTTGGAATACTTTGACAGCATTCCAGTTACACATATGGTAAAAGTCACTAACAAAATGTAATTAGAAAAAACACAAAGGGCCTTTATTCTTGGAGTAAAAATAAATAATTTTTAAACAAATAACTTGTTATTATATGCTTAAGTACAAAATGTACAAACGTCTTATCCATGAAAAAAAATAAAAAATGATAAGAACAACAAATGTTTGAAGCAGAGAATCAGTATCAAATAAACATGTAAAAGGAAAAGGCTATGATAGGAAGCAGTGGGTAAGAACAAATCTTCTGGAGAGCTTCAAATGTTCAGGAAATCATTTCCTAGACAGATTTGCCTGGCAGCTAGCAGACTTAGCCTCACGCAGCAGGGCATCGGTATAGACTTCTCCGTGGCAAACAGTTCCTCTGGCAATCATTGAAACCTTGGTAACGAGGGCACTCAGCATGTCTGTACTGGGGGAGGCTCTGTACTGGGTTTTGTCCTTGGAAATGAGACTGAATATTCGTTCGCAGCCTGCATTGCAGTGAAATATGACCAATATGCACAGCATCACAGTCGAAAGCTGGGAATAGACCAGGCTGCCCCGCCTTTTCATTGTGAAGATTTCTCTCCAGGCTTGATCCGTGCGCATGTTGACCAGACTCTGCTCAAAAGGTTGCTGCCTGATAGAGTCTAAACTCATCTTCCACCAGATCAACAGAGGCTCCCTCAGAAATAATGCAGGGATAGCATGCCGTGAAAAAGTTGAGGGATGAGATCTTGGCAGTCGGCCTGTTGGCAATGTTTCAGCCTATGTGAAGGTGCCCATTGGATTTCTTTGCAGCACATACATCATTTCAGATTTTCGAAATAGATCAAATCTCAAATCTAGTGCAAAGACCTTTTAGAAGCATTGCCTCTATAGCTAATACAGGACACTCATTCATTCTTCATCGCGCCGTCTTCTAAACTCCCGACTCCCATTTAATGCCAAGATATTTATATTTATTTGGGATTATACTTTTGTAAATGCTTTTTCTGACATGGATCATCATTTCAGTCACAGTCCATCAGGTTGCGTGATCCTTGTAATGTTACGTGGAAAATACAACTAATGGGATGCAGAATTGAATGTCTATCACTCTCACAACAAATGCGACCAGTTCTTTTTCGCATTTAATTTATTTCGGAAGCAAATGTGAGTGAACTGCTGGCACTTTAGAGCCCACTGAATGTCCATCCTATGTTCGCAAATGTTAGCTTGAAACAATTAGTGTTTACCTTTCCACACAACTTGCTCGTGTGTTTACGTACAGCTGACAGTCGGCAAACTCAGCATCACATCAAACAGGAGGAGGGGCAGACAAGGGGTAGCTACGTCCAATAATGATTTTATTAATCTCCGTGTCCGTTGACACAAACTCCGTAGACGCCTGTGTGTTGCAGCTCAAGAATAGGTTAGATTTACTCAGCGGGTTTATTTGTTATTCAAATGTTGTTTAAAAAAAATATATATATATATATATATATATATATATATAATAATCAGTCCCTATTCATTTCTGCGTACTTTTAACTCAGATCTCGTACATGGACAGAGAATTGCGCAGCTGGTACGCAAAATGTGTGCATGTTGGCAGGTCCTGCTATTGTATACGGCGCATGTGACAAATACAATTTGACTTGATTTTTGATTTGAACATCGCAAACAGACATGGCAGTTTCAACATTAAGGATTCCAGCTCCTGTAATTTACATTAATGTTAAAAAAGAAAATGTTTATAAAAATGGATTTTACAGTATTGTGGTTTCAGGGTCATTCATGGAGTTCTGTTTATTATCAGAACTTGAAGAAGTAGCTAACTTCTCTCACCTGTTCCCCCTGGTTGGAGCCTTCAGAGGGGGCGAACTGTGGTATTAGTCCTGGGATGGTGGGCATAAAGAAGGGGGCAGCCTTTGGAACCTTGGGGGGCTCCTTGGGTTTGTTCCGTTTCTATATGTGAAAGGGGAAAACACCAATCTCATTTCAGTCTGACATAACAAAAACAAAATATATGAGCACTGTGAAAGTCTGTCCTATGAAGCGATGACAATGATATTACCACACGTGTCGTCAGTCACTGCAAGTGTAAGGAGAAATGTGTTGCCTTGGGTTTAGCTCAGAGGGCTAAGACAGTCTTGAGTCGCACAGACAACCTGGGCTTGAGACCCTGTAGGTGACCCATTTTCCCTCCGCAGACAACCACAGTGTGACATGCTCACCTTGATGATGTCGAGGTGCAGCAGGTTCTTCCAGCGAGAGTCGGCCAGCAGAGAGAGGGTGACCAGCTGCTCGTCCAGTTGCTCAGGAGACTCATATTCTATCATCTCAGTGTTGAGATCAGCATCTCCCTCTCCCTCTTCATCTGCAGAAGAAAACTAATGTTTCTTTGGCAACGGATACCATCAACTACCATCTAACATTGCTTAAGCTCCAGAAAGGCTATTTCAAGCATTTGAAATGTACACACACGTTACAGTATTGTTTTTCTCCACCAATACCTAGAAAATATTCAAAAGGGCCGCTTGAATAATTGGCTGGTACCACTGTTACATGTGCCAGTCCAGATGGTGTGGGGGACTTTCGAGCCCCCCATGCCCAGTACAGAGTAAGTGCTACATGGGTACAGTGGCTGTTCAGTCGGTACCTTGGTTGGAACAGGTTCCTGGCAGCATGATCCCGGTGGGCTCGTAATCTGCAGGCAGGGGGCGCAGCGACACCATACTGCACAGCGTGTTGTTGGACCTGGAAACACAACCATATGGAATTCACTCAACATGGGATGCTCACTCAACAATAACACTAATGTAGTAATGTTCAAAATCAGGAAGGCTGGTCTGAATGCTCATATATACGTCATCCAGTAAGCATAACAGAAGTCACTTTATTTCCTATTCTAGGGGCATAGTGGGAATGAATACAAAACTAATCATCATCAGCATAGTGTCTCGTTTCTCCTCTTCCCTGTTAGCCATATGTGGAATGTCTATCACCTCCTGACCGTAGAGCCTATAACCACGGCACAATGATGCACATTCCTCACACATTCTGTCTAACCTGTGGGCTCAATCTCGCACGTATCACCGTCCTCTCTCTCAACCAATAGGTGCAAATGTTGGGATGTATTTATACATGTCAACTTAACCCCGTTCGCTCACTGCACGCAATTTTTTTTTTCAACAACCATCCGCCACCACTAGCTATTATAACCTTAAGGCCCGTCACGGGAACTCCTTTCCTCCAGCGGGAGAGGGCTTCGATGCCAGCAGCCCCGCATAGGGCAACCCGTCATCATGTCATCTAGCTCCGAGGATCTTCCCCCAGAGACGAAACCATTCCCCCAACTATTTCAGAAAATGTCATATTGCTTTCGGTCTTTGTTCAGCTGGGCCTGTACTCGATTGAATTACTAATACTGAATACTACTATGATGTTGTGCTCTGTAGCTCAGTTGGTAGAGCATAGCGCTTGCAATGCCAGGATAGGGGGTTCAATTCCCGGGACCTGCCGTACGTAAAATGTATGCACACATGACTAAGTCACTTTGGGTAAAAGCGCCTGGTAAATGTCATACATTATTATTGTTATTGCTGAATACTATGAGTTACTATCCTGAAAAGTATTATACTGGATGTGACACTACTACTCAATATACATGCAACACACTGCGTCACTGCAAACTACTTGAATACAAGGAAATAACTAAAATCCTTAATAAATAACAAATAAATCCTTCATAAATAACTATTCAATTGAATAGATGCTGTAACAATTGACCATATGACTACTAGTTTACTGGGTCCCATTTATTCAAAGACTAAGCAAATCAAGATTGTTCCTTTATCATCTAATACTTGGTTGCCTGTTAGTGTGAACATTAACCAGCAGGTTAGGTTCCGTAATAATGACATAACCTCAGATAATCATTGACTCCACCCGCCACACAGTCTTTCTTTGATGTGGTGGTGACTCTTACCATAAGTAGATCCCCAAGTTGTCGACATGGGAGGAGGCTAGAAAGTCCCCTGTGGGTGACATGGTCAGACTGACTGCAGCAAATTCGACCAAGAAGCAGTCCACCAGGCTAGGAAAGAAAGTTAACAGTGACAGAAAGAAAAGAGAGAATAAATCAAGTCAATTACTGAAGGCTGAGAGGGAAATTCCCCTGCAGAGCACTTGAAGGAGATTCATTGATAAACTACATTTTTGATAAAGCACCCCCCTTTTTTTTAAAGAATCTGAACTAAAGTAATCTTCACGATTACAGGTTATGGCAAGAGGAAATGACGAGAAGCTGCTCCAGAAGCGGAAGGATTAGTCTTACCAGCCAGAGGGAAGGTCCCATGTCCTGATAGTACAGTCCATGGCTGCCGTTATCAACCAGCGACCATCTGGACTGAAAGCCTGAGGAGAAACGTCAGACAAGAAAAATCATCAGTAGTCAAAAAGATATTTGAGGGAAAGAGTGGGCGAGATCAAAATCGAGAGTAAAAAAAACAGAAAGGGAGATCAAGAAAGATAGCGACTCACCATGTCATTGACCTGTCCTCGATGGCCAGAGAACTTGCGGACAATCCTCTTGGTCTCCATGTCCAGAACATTGAGAGTGAAGTCGTCCAGCGCGATGGCAAACATCCCACTTTACCAGGGACAGAAAAGACTACAATCAGACACTTTCCCACAGACAATGCAATCTCAACCACACTGCACACTGCCCTAACCCATCTGGACAAGAGGAATACCTATGTGAGAATGCTGTTCATCGACTACAGCTCGGCATTCAACACCATAGTACCCTCCAAGCTCGTCATCAAGCTCGAGACCCTGGGTCTCGACCCCGCCCTGTGCAACTGGGTACTGGACTTCCTGACGGGCCGCCCCCAGGTGGTGAGGGTAGGCAACAACATCTCCTCCCCGCTGATCCTCAACACTGGGGCCCCAAAAGGGTGCGTTCTGAGCCCTCTCCTGTACTCCCTGTTCACCCACGACTGCGTGGCCACGCACGCCTCCAACTCAATCATCAAGTTTGCGGACGACACAACAGTGGTAGGCTTGATTACCAACAACGACGAGACGGCCTACAGGGAGGAGGGGAGGGCCCTCGGAGTGTGGTGTCAGGAAAATAACCTCACACTCAACGTCAACAAAACTAAGGAGATGATTGTGGACTTCAGGAAACAGCAGAGGGAACACCCCCCCACCCACATCGATGGAACAGTAGTGGAGAGGGTAGCAAGTTTTAAGTTCCTCGGCATACACATCAGACAAACTGAATTGGTCCACTCACACAGACAGCATCGTGAGGAAGGCGCAGCAGCGCCTCTTCAACCTCAGGAGGCTGAAGAAATTCGGCTTGTCACCAAAAGCACTCACAAACTTCTACAGATGCACAATCGAGAGCATCCTGGCGGGCTGTATCACCGCCTGGTATGGCAACTGCACCGCCCTCAACCGTAAGGCTCTCCAGAGGGTAGTGAGGTCTGCACAACGCATCACCGGGGGCAAACTACCTGCCCTCCAGGACACCTACACCACCCGATGCTACAGGAAGGCCATAAAGATCATCAAGGACATCAACCACCCGAGCCACTGCCTGTTCACCCCGCTGTCATCCAGAAGGCGAGGTCAGTACAGGTGCATCAAAGCTGGGACCGAGAGACTGAAAAACAGCTTCTATCTCAAGGCCATCAGACTGTTAAACAGCCACCACTAACATTGAGTGGCTACTGCCAACACACTGTCAATGCCACTGACTCTACTCCAGCCACTTTAATCATGGGAATTGATGGGAAATGATGTAAATATATCACTAGCCACTTTAAACAATGCTACCTTATATAATGTTACTTACCCTACATTATTCATCTCATATGCATACGTAGATACTGTACTCTATATCATCGACTGCATCCTTATGTAATACATGTATCACTAGCCACTTTAACTATGCCACTTGGTTTACATACTCATCTCATATGTATATACTGTACTCGATATCATCTACTGTATCTTGCCTATGCTGCTCTGTACCATCACTCATTCATATATCCTTATGTACATATTCTTTATCCCCTTACATTGTGTATAAGACAGTAGTTTTTTGGGGAATTGTTAGTTAGATTACTTGTTCGTTATTACTGTATTGTCGGAACTAGAAGCACAAGCATTTCGCTACACTCGCATTAACATCTGCTAACCATGTGTATGTGACAAATAAATTTGATTTGATTTGATTTGATAGCTATGTTATAACCACGTGAAAACAAAAAAATCAGTTGGAAGACGCGCAGTCGTGTCAGTGCTATTCCTCCCTGTGGTGTTATCCGTTCCGTACCTGTCCCGGTGCAAGTGTGTGGTGGCGGGCGAGGTGCCCAGGTCAATGGAGAGGATCAGCTTCCTAGATTTGAACTTCCAGATGTTGACCAGTTTGTCAGCTCCGGCACTCACGGTCAGCTGGTTGAGTCCATCCACCGACACGCCGCGCACCGCCCCGCTGTGAGCTACAGGGTCAGAGATGGGACGAATGAAGCTGAATCTTTCACGGAAAGCACGAGCCAAATATACATCGGTAATTGTCTTTCTGGGGGTACTTACCTTTGTCCTCTCCATATTGACCTCTATGCATGCCAGACTGCATGTTGTAAACGTCAATATGTCCAGATGAGAGTCCTATCACCACGAAGTTACCACAAGATGTGATATCTACCGCCTGAGGCGAAAGTACACATTTTAACAACATAAATAGCGCATATATTATGTTTGTTTCAAAATGTGTAATAAACTTTGTGTTATAATCTAACTCATCAAATAATTTGGGTTCATTTGACACTAAAAACAACACATTTTACACATATTTAGCTACCGTAGCATGAACGCTGAGAGCGCGGTTCTTGTTGAAGCGTTTCGGCTCCAGCTTGTGTGCTCCCATGCTGCCCTTCTGATAGTTCCAGGTGGTCGTCATGAGGTACCCTCGATGACATGCCACTATACTGTCCCAATCACTCTGGCGGGCACTTTCTACATCCCACATAGAATCAGAGAAAACAAATGTTTTAACAAATTAAATCCCATTCAATGATAAAAGTTCCACAGGAAAAACTGACTTGTTTCGATTTTTTTGTTGTTGTTGCTAAACATACCTGAGGCGAAAGTGGTGATGGCAGGAAGCTTTAGTTTGTCATACCTCAAGCTTTTCTTTTTGGATTTCTTCTTGTTGATGGAACCTAGTTACCAATTGGTTTATTGTCATGAAGAATAGAGCAAACAAGGATTCATGCAGGTAAACAGTACTCAAATTGACAGCTCATAGTCCATAACAGCTATTTTTCCGACAACAGAAAAAATGTAATCGTACCATGTCCTAAACTCCTGTTGAATCTCTCATGAACAGTGGAGAACGACTGCAGAGTACCATCTTGACCTTAGAAAAATAAAGAGTACAGCCGATTAGAGAGAAGAAAAAACCCATAGATGCCTTATACAACTGCCTGATAAAGCAAATCACACATACCAGCACTGAGAATGTGATGTCCGTTCAGGCCGTGGTGCAGGATCTTAGTGGGCGGGGCGCTGTGTCCCAGACGACTCCTGAGTAAACGGCCTCCTCCCCCCGCCGTGTCAAAGATCCACACCTGAGGAATATGACTGATCATTCAAAACTCTATGGTTGAATACCAAATCTTGAGGGCTCCCGAGTAACACAGCAGTCTAAGGCTCTGCATCTCAGTGAAAGAAGGCGTCACTACAGTCCCTGGATGGAATCCAGGACAATCACACCCGGCCGTGATTGGGAGTCCCTTAGGGTGGCGCACAATTGGCCCAGCGTCGTCCGGGTTTGGCCATCATTGTAAATAAGAATTGTTGTTAACTGACTTGGCTAGTTAAATAAAGGTTAAATATTTTGGTACGAGAATGTGTTAGCAGAGCTGAATTTGCAACTTGAGATTTGCAAATACAAGCTTTAAGACAGGGGTGTCAAACTAATTTTACCCCGGGGGCCTGGTCTACAAAGAGGTCCTGGGGGCTGCATTCGGTCTACAAAGAGGTCCTGGGGGCCGCATTCGGTCTACAAAGATGTCCGGGGGGAGTGCATTCGGTTTTCAATCTTTAAAATTTTCGATGCTCCCTGACTGTCAAGCTTTCATGTCAGTGACTATTAGCAAGCTGGACACAGTCAAGAAATTAACGTAGACACAATCATTTCCACACAGTTTCAAGTGAAAATGTGGCAGTATGTTTGACACCCCTTCTTTAAGATTAAAAATTTAACTTTTTACAGCAATTGTACAGTGCCCCCTTCTAGTGAATGACAATTTAAGTAACACAATTTAAGTAACACTAACCCGAATGCCGTTATCAGCCCCATTGGTGATGAGAAGAGGCTCGCCATGGAGGAATGTTAGTCCAGCGATAGCTGTGTTGTGGGCATCTCTCATCTGACAAACAAGCTTCTTCTCCTCCAGATCCCACAGCCCAATATGTCCAATAGGACTACCAGCCGCCATTACTGGATGGCCATCTAGAAGACAATCACAAAGTGTTAAGAGGTGAGTAAACATTTTATTTATTATATTGGACGCAAAGCAGTGATGCACCAGACACAAAATGAAGCCCCACAATGTTGTGTTTATCAATATAATCATAAAGACAACACCTCGTTCAATTGGGGATGTCACCTGTTCTGAAGGAAAGGGAAGTGACTGGGCCCCAGTCTTGCTGGAACTTCATCAGTGACTCATCAAACTTGATGTTGTGGATGATGATCTGACCCGATGATAGGCCAACTCCTACAACGTCCACAGCTGGGGTCTGAGGGGGCGGTTTAGAGGAAATGGGTGAGTGAGAGATAAGCTCGACAGGAAACACAGTGATTTTTTTATAAAAAATAAAAAAAACGTTTACCCCTTTCCCTCCCCAATTTTGTGGTATCCAATTGGTTGTTATAGTCTTGTCTCATCTCTGCAACTCCCGCACAGACTCGGGAGAGGCGACGGTCGAGAGCCGTGCGTCCTCCAAAACACAACCCAACCAAGCCGCAATGCTTCTGTACACAGTGCCCACTTAACCCGGAAGCCAACTGCACCAATGTGTTGGAGGAAACACCGTGCACCCGGCGACCGTGTCAGCGTGCACTGCGGCAGGCACGCCACCAGGAGTCGCTAGTGCGCGATGGGACAAGGATATCCCTGCCGGCCAAACCCTCCCCTAACGGCGCTGGGCCAATTGTGCGCTGCCCCATGGGTCTCCTGGTCAAGGCCGGCTGCGGCAGAGCCTTAGAACACTGCGCCACTCGGGAGGCCCACACATTGAATTTCTGATCGCACACTAGCCAACTTTTCTACACAGTAGATCTCAAAAATAGTGTATACCAGGGATCATCAACTAGATTCAACCACAGGCTGATCTTTTCTTGAGAGGATGGTTGGGGGGGGGGACAATTAAAAGTAATTTTAAGACTGCAAATTGACCGGAAGAAGTCAAAACCAATATAATATTTGACTGACACACAATCATTTCAAACCTTGCTTACATTTGTATACAATCACTTCTTTCTATTATGCGTGGGAATACTTGGGAACAGATTTCCCAAATAAAAATCACTTGGAGCTGATTTTCTGGTGTTTTAAAATTTTATAAAAATGTTTTGCTCATTAAACTTAGGAGGCCAAATAAAGCCACTCGCGGAACAATGGTGTCACATCGCTCCCATACAGTTCCAGACACATGTAGAATCTATGCCAAGGGCCAAAGGTTGAAGCTGTTCTGGCTCGTGGTGGCCGTTGGGGTTTCCTTTATTTTGGCAGTTACCTGTATGCGGGGGGCTAAGGCACAGCACCCACTGGGGAGCCAGGCCCACCCAATCAGATAGAGCATTTTGCTCGAAGACATTATTTGTCTTTAAACTTAAGCACAGTACTTGACTTGGTCAGGGGCTCACAGGAAATATATATCAGCACCTCAAATTTTCTTCTGCTTGAGTTCCTGCATCTCTTATAGAATATTATCTCAAAAGTACTGAGGAGTACCGGCACCCAAAATGAGTACCGGGACTGGCCTAAACATGCATACACCATCAGATGAAATTCATAGCAAGCAGTAGCTATCGCTGTGTAGGCTACTAACCGTTAGCAAGTTAGCTAAGACTCACTAAACAACTTGGCTAGCAAAAACATGTAAAACTGCCAAACAAAGCAAACCGTAAAAAAATAAAAATAATCAAGAGACCGTGTATAGAAGAGGACATGGAGCATTTTCCAAGTCATTTGATATAAGTATTTAGCCTATAAGGGCCTCATGTTCCCCTCTATATCAATCACTGATTGCATTGATCTAATCAAGGGCCTTAAAGACAGTTTGAGTACAGTCAGAGACAATGATCAGCACTAAAACGCTGTTTTTATTCAACACTTTTAGAAATCATGAAACACCCCACTTCGCACTCTAACTCTGCTAAGGCATTTTTAAAAATGTCTTTATTTAACTAGGCAAGTCAGTTAAGAACAATTTCTTATTTACAATGACGGCCTAGGAACAGTGCCTTGTTCAGGGGCAGAACGACAGATTTTTACTTATCAGCTCGGGGATTCGATCTAGCAACCTTTCAGTTACAGGCCCAACACTAACCACTAAGCTACCTGCCGCCCCACATGACCATCGGTCCAGTGAAATGGAAAAAATAGAAAAGGGATTTCTATTTAGTCTGATGTGCCATGTAAGTAATAGGCTACAGCAACTGACCTATTACCAGGGTTATCATATCTCCTAGCTTGTGACTTGAGTTTTCAAATACAAGGGACTGTACGTTATTTATAACAAGGAGTAGGCCTACATGGAGAAATCAGACCTCTCTTATTATATATGAAAAGAGGCAAATGCATGAAGTATTTATTTCCAGTCAATGTAAATAGCCTATCATTTTTAAGAGCTTCATTTAATTGGAAATAGAACTTTGCCCTGTGCTTCTCCGGCCATACACTATAGTGAGGCCCTATATCCTACTGATCATTTCATTGACATCACATTGTAGGCGCACCCTGCTTACATTTTTCACTCAAAGTGATCTAGACCAAGAAAAAGTTGGTGACGCTGTTCTCGTCTACGGCTGCCTATTGTGATAATTAACGCTACATAGGCCTACGGTTTATTATGTGTAGAGTCGCATGGTAAAATGCAAGAGTCGTGGATTTCCGTAGGTCTACAAGACTATTTGGTCTGTAATGTCAAAATCACATTAGATGGTTTGTTATGGGTGACTGAATACAGCAGGGTATAGCGTAGGCTATGCTTTATTGATAATTTAATTATGGTTTGAGTGCCCAGATATGGGCACTACCACACCTACATTTTTGCTGGCCCTGCCGTCATCAGATTTCTGCCTGTCTTCCCGAGTCAGAATGTAGTCTACACAGTACCTTCATTCTATACAGTATTTGAAAGGAGTTGAACATGTGTTTGCTTGACTGTTCCTCAACCTAAAAACTTTCAGCTTTGAGAAAAGTAAAATGGTATTTTAACCAACCTGCTGAAGCACTGTAACTCCTGATGGCCACCCAGTGAAGGTGTACAGAAGCTTGCTAAGACACAAAAGAAATGCACCTAATGAGCACAGAGAACATGGCAAACATTCCTACATTTAAGACCAAACTTTGACAAAGCACACTATAACAATTGCAGTTGCATTAATGCAGATCTTTGGTTGTTCTGTCCTTCCATCAGTTTTATGATTTCACGAACAAATTATAATTAAATTATCAACCAATACTTTTTTAGTTCAAAATATATTTATTTTTTTGTTGAATTTTACTTTTTCATGGTATCCAATTGTTTTTAGTAGCTACTATCTTGTCTCATCGCTACAACTCCCGTACGGGCTCGGGAGAGACGAAGGTTGAAAGTCATGCGTCCTCCGATACACAACCCAACCAAGCCGCACTGCTTCTTAACACAGCGCGCATCTAACCCGGAATCCAGCCACACCAATGTGTCTGAGGAAACACTGCGCACCTGGCAACCTTGGTTAGTGCGATGAGACAAGGACATCCCTACCGGCCAAGCCCTCCCTAACCCGGACGACGCTAGGCCAATTGTGCGTCGCCCCACGGACCTCCCGGTCGCGGCCGGTTACGACAGAGCCCGGGCGCAAACCCAGAGTCTCTGATGGCACAGCTGGTGCTGCAGTACAGCGCCCTTAACCACTGCGCCACCCGGGAGGCCCCTGTTCAAAATATTTTAAAACTACATTAATGACCGTACTTGGATTTGACATTCCAGAGCTGGAGACCTCCTTGGCTACTCCCAAACAGGATCTTGTTCAGGTAAGTGCTTGGGTGCATTACAGCAGACACCTCAAATGACACTTTGTCAAATGTTATCTGCAGGTACTCCTCTGTGGGACAAACAAGCACAAGAGAACAAAACTATTTAATTGACTTCACAAAAACTGGTTTGACTGGAAAATGAAAAACTACTGATCATCATTTCAAAACAATCAATTTACCAAAACATGTTCAACTCTAGGTTCATTGGAACAGATAAACTCAACAATGATCCCAATGATCAGTTCTGCATTATTTTTGCAACACAAACCCTCTGACTCCACATCCCAAACAATGACAGCATTGTCCCGGTCTACAGAAATGATGTGATCCCCAAAAGGCAGCAGGAGGTGAACATCAGCTCCATGGCCGGTGTACATGTGAACGACCTGGATAGACGCAAGAATCTCAGTCAGTTTACTATAAGCAATGTCATTCACTCTACGTCAACGTAACATTTAAGCTAAAGCGAGTGTGTGCCCTCAGCTAGCCTCGTGTCATGACAAGTAGGTGGCCTAAATAGTTTGATATTATTGTCTTTAAAAAAAATATCATATAATATATTCATTATATAAGTGATGGAATGGATACTTCACCTCTTTGTTCCTGGCAAATGCTGATACTTTTCCCCCAATTGCAACATAGACCAGCATCCGATCAGCCGCTAGGCATGATATGTCCTCTGGAAGTGCATTACCTTGGGAAAATTCATACATTCCTTAATCTACAGTAAAATTGTTTGAAACTGTAACACCGGTGAATTAATAAGGGAGCTAGACTTAGTGATATGAGTGATCGTAATACACAGTCAGGAAACTCTTACAGACATCAACAGAATCCAATCTTCCCGGTGTATGCCCTCCCTTGACACATGCCCACATTAGGAAGAGCAAACAGTGTCTCTTTTGGCAGATATGCATTTGATTGCTGTTGATTTCTGTAGGGAGGATGTCCCACTGTGTAAGATGATGTCATCATATCACGAAGACTACCTTTGAATTAAACTACATAAATATACATGGAGTCCTACTTACTGACAGCAACGATTCCAAGTTTCTTGACCTGTAACATTGCAAATGGTTACCAAACAAAACAATGGACAATGGAATGTGCAAAAAGGTGAACTCATGATAACTTGTCTTTTTAGTCACTGTTATGGCTACATTAGATCACCAATAGGACCACTGAACACTCCGATTATAATATGAGAATTAGCGAGCTATCAAATAACTAAATGTACTCTTACAAAAATATCTAGCAGTTTTGAAACTACAGTAAGTATGCAGTACTCTGAAGTCTACTGTGGTATTTTGGGCGCAGTATTTGCAGCATACTGTGCACTCTGACTGCAATCTTTTTTCGTAAGGGTAGATAACGTTATTTTAGAAAAGGCTGCCCTCAAAATCTGGCATTGCATTCGTGGCACATCCTTTAGCTATGTTGTTTCATCGATCTAGTTGACATCAGGAAATGGCAAAGAGACTATCATCATATATGTTTTAAATGATTGCTATATGACAAGTAAAATAGCTAACTTTATCCTTACATTTATCAACATAAGTACTTACATTGTACGTGTGGAAACAATTTCCCACGGCTGTTACAATGTAGAATTCTCGATGTTTCTTATGGTACCGTACCACGTGTGAGAGGTGATTCGAATACAGTCCCAATGCTCTGAAGCCTGAAAATATAACGCTTCCCTTTTTACTACCCACGGGCATGTTTTAGGTTGATGTATATCAAGTAATGCTTTATCAAATGTAGAGACCTTTTTCGTAATCTATTTAAAAACGGCAGGCAGAATAACGTTGTTCCTGTAGATCTTCAATGTTTTCAAAGCGTGAACACATCTTGTGTAACACTGAAATGTGTCCGATAGACTGGATTTAAGAGAATTATAACTTCCGCGTGATAAATTCCCTGATATTCCCTCCATAAATATCTACCCCTCTCAATCTCTATTATATTGCAAATAAAAGTATCAACAAAATCTTGAAAACGGTCTGATAAATTATTAGTATAGTAAAGAATATATTGCCGTGTGTGTCTATTGAGAATAAAATAAGGAATTAATCCACCACCCCATATTTTGTGTTGCAGCTAAATCAAAATACGGTATTACAGTGTTTATTATCAAACGTGTATTATTTATTTTTTAAATACAGAAATAAGACATCATTAATCAATCCTGAAATAACCAAATAAAAAATACGTTGAAATTAAAAATGTAATATCTGAAAATAAGCAATCATATAGAACATAGGTAGATTTAACCAAAGAAGGTTGCATAAGTACTTTTACAGAAAATACTTGATAAACAATTACAGCGTTGATTAATATTTGATTTATAAAACAATATCAAACAGATTTTCTGCTGCTGGTTTTAAATGTGGCTATGATTTAAAAAAAATATCAATCAGGTTTGCAGATACAAAAATTTGCCAGCATTCCAAGAACTTGCATGGAACTTGTGCACGTTTACATGGCCGTTTCGGAATGCCCTTCAGATTCCCACACTCTTCACCCTGTGAAAATCAAACATACAATCAAAGACAATACTATTTGTACCTTTGATTTCAGAGAAACCCCATGTGATTACTGTCTGTCATAATAATAACAATGACAGACAAATATGGAAAATATGACAGATGTTCAAAATACTCACCTTTGCAGAAGATGCCAAACTACATTGTATCATCCTCAATTCCTCCATATTCATCCGTGTGTAATTAATGCATTTTCCACTGGGCAGTGGGCAGTGAGACCATTTGAAAATGCAATTAGGCAGGATTGTCTGCAAAGTGAAATTAAATGTATAATATGATGGCTTTAAGTCATTGAAAAAAAACAATTTGGTCTAAGTCAAATCCAACCGATAGGATATTAAGAGTTTACCTTGTTATAATGCTTCGGTCTCCAACTTCCACAGTGCGTTTTCCACATTGCCTGCAAATGAAACCACATAGGTGTTTCAACCCTCATGGAATCTCAGAATGTACAAACCTAATATCAACAAGACAATTAATACACTCAAAGAAACAAACTTTTAGAAATCTGACTTACATCCATGTTATATTTTGGTATGATATAATTTATAGCCTCATCCTGCATTATTTGGAGACATCCCTTATGCATTGTTGAAATGCTGTCAGCAAGGTACACTGTAAAAGCCAGTGTGACATAACCTGCAAAAAATGAATTCGACACACAGATCAATACCACAATTACAACATGTCAGAAAGAAGCCAGGAAAGCTGTCAAAGTCAACATGTGTTCAATTGAATCAGTTACCAATCAATTGTAAAATTCAGTAATTTACCAATCAGTGCCTTGCTCATCTTTGTGTTAATTTGAGAACTGAACATTTCAGTGATCGGGCATCTTTTATACTCTCTCAAATCCCCTTCATTTTTGACCCATAGTCACTCCATAAATGAAAAATGATCACATGAACAAAATAAACTGTGACTCACAGTATGAATCATATAGGCATGTACTTTAAACTAATGGTCAATTCATCTAACATATAAGAAATCTCAACCCACTCACCACATTCCATAAAATCTCTGATCTCAGTTTGAATAACCACTATGTACTCAGATTGAAAAGGGTACACCTCTGATTGACAACACACCAAAGAGTTATCATACAAATTGATAAAATCAAATAGATAATTTCACTTTTCTCAAAAATGGAGTTCCCACAACTGTGGCCATTACTGACATTTGAGCTTAGTCAGACCACCTTATCATAATGAAGACATCGGTCTGTGTGTGAGGGTATATTCTGCACTGGGCAGACTAACACATGCAGCCTGAAGCATACCTTACACTTGACCACCATACAGTCCCCTCATCTAGCCTCCCCTGGAGAGAGAGCAGCTCTTGTGGTCGCCTGATATCTACAATGAACAAAAATATAAACGCAACATGTAAAGTGTTGGTCCCATGTTTTATGAGTAGAAATAAAAGACACTAGACATTTCCCATACGTAGAAAAATATTATTTCTCTAAAATGTTGTGCAAATGTTTTTTACATTCCTATTAGTGAGCATTTCTCCTTTGCAAAGATAATCTACCTGACAGGTGGGGCATATCAAGAAGCGGATTAAACAGCATGATCATTAAACAGGTGCACCTTGTGCTGGGGACAATAAAAGGTCACTCTAAAAATGTGCCGTTTTGTCACACAACACATTGCCAAAGACGTCTCAAGTTTTGCGGGAGTGTGCAATTGACATGCTGACTGCTGGAATGTCCACCAGAGCTGTTGACAGAGAACCGAATGTTAATTTCTCTACCGTAAGCCCCATCCAACATAGTTTTAGACAATTTGGCAGTCCTTCCAACCCAGCCTCACAACCGTAGACCAGACCCCGTGTAACCACACCAGCCCCTCCACATCCAGCTTCTTCACCTGCGGGATCGTCTGAGACCAGCCACTCGGGTATATTCACAACAGAGGAATTTCTGCACAAACTGTCAGAAACTGTCTCAGTGAAGCTCATCTGCATGCTCGTCGTCCTCACCAGGGTCTTGACCTGACTGCAGTTTGTCAATGTAACCCACTTCAGTGGGCAAATGCTCAACTTTGATGGCGACTAACACACTGGAGGAGTTTGCTCTTCATGGATAAATCACGGTTTCAACTGTACCGGGAAGATGGCAGCCATATTGCTGTATGGTATCATGTGGGTGAGCGGTTTGCTGATGTCAATTTGTGAACAGAGTTGACATCATAAACTAGGGAAAATGAACACAATAGCATTTTATCGATGGCTATTTGAAAGCACAGCGTAACCGCGACGTGATCCTCCTGAGGCCCATTGTAGTGCCATTCATCCACCGCACTCACCTCATGTTTCAGCATAATGCATAGTCGCAAGGATCTGTATACAATTCCTGGAAGCTGAAAATGTCCCAGTTCTTCCGTGCCCTGCATACTCACCAGACATGTCACCTATTGAGCACATTTGGGATGCTCTGAATCTACGTGTACAACAGCGTATTCCAGTTCATGCCAGAGTGGGACATCATTCCACAGGCCACAATCAACAGCCTGATCAACTCTATGCGAAAGAGATGTGTAGCGCTGCATGAGGCAAATGGTGTTCACACACTAGTGCTCTGGCGGTCCTGATAATTTATCAGCTGGCTCTTGTCATGCAAGACTTTCGGTCTCATGGTAATTGACCAATAATTAACATAAACACATTTAGCATCTCCAATAAATCCAATTTAATAATACATCAATTTAATATATAACAATCCATGATCTATTTTAGATAAGTGTGGCAGGGTAGCCTAGTGGTTAGAGTGTTGGACTAGTAACCAGAAGGTTGCAAGTTCATATCCCCGAGCTGACAAGGTACAAATCTGTTGTTCTACCCCTGAGCAGGCAGTTAACCCACTGTTCCTAGGCCGTCATTGAAAATAAGAATTTGTTCTTAACTGATATGCAATAATCTTGCCATTATTGGATATTTTATAGTAAGAAGAATATAATTAAATTTAGCTGAATGAAAAAATATTTTTTTCCCATTTCTGAGTGAGTTATGCTAGATTTAGATTTATTTGGCAACTTTAGTTGTGTTGATTCAAACCTTAGAATGTCTTAGAAATCAATACATAAATAGGCTGCATGATGCGACTATAGGCTATTGATGACATGAGAAAGTCACAAAAAAAGCTTGCCCCCTGTTCCTTGCCTCAGGCTGCACACACTGTTCTCTCATAAAGTGATCATATTATCACCCATCAGACTATTCTCAATGTAATATTGTCTTTACTAATACTGTGTTAAATTAGTTTTGATTTCGAATGGCCCATTATCAAATAGCGAATGGAAGGCGCTTTCCCGACTTTTGGGTAGGATTTCACTCCAAGCATCCACCACTGTTTGAGGAGCATGCGGCCTCTTGCTGCGAAAGGTGATACTGCGGTCATGACACATGTGTGGCGGTAACACGTCACCGCAATAGCCCCAGTCACACCTGAGACTGGTTTTCTGATCCATCCCTAACTTTATTCTTATTGTATCTGTGACTAACAGATGCATATCTGTATTCCCAGTTGTGAAATCCATAGATTAGGGCCTAATGAACTTATTTTAACTGGCTGATTTCCTTATATGAACTGTAACTCAGTAAAATCTTTGAAATTGTTGCATGTTGCGTTTATATTTTTGTTCAGTGTAACTGCCCCAGGTAAATCCCTTGGTACCTAGAGCAGAATTCTTCATACCTCCCTTATGATGGCTGATACAGTACTTTTTGCCTACCTATGATTTACACTATAATTATTAGTTGAATTCCAAAAAGCTTTTTATTGGGAATATAATATATCTACCTGTGTGTAGAGCTGGCTGGTAGACGAGACTAGTGTGGGTGGATGGAACGTTGTATATAACAATTAAAAGCCCTATACTAAAGGTCCAGTACATGTAAATCAGAGACATATTTAAATATACATTGAGTGTACAAAACCTTAGGAAAACCTTCCCAATATTGAGTTGCACCTCCTTTTGCCCTCAGAACAGCTTCACTTCATCGGGGCATGGACTCTACAAGGTGTCGAAAGCGTTCCACAGGGATGCTGGCCCATGCTGACTCAAATTCTTCCCACAGTTGTGTCAAGGTGGCTGTATGTCCTTTGGGTGATGGACAATTCTTGATACACACCGGAAACTGTTGAGTGTGGAAAAACCCAGCAGCATTGCCATTCTTGACCCACTCAAACCTGGCACCTACTACCATACCCCGTTCAAAGGCACTTAAAACTGCAATCCTTTTAATGGAAGGTGATGCCAAAGAAAAATGTCCATCCTGGATGGACAATAAAGTCCTATTCTACTCTAGCTTGTATCTCGCCCATTCACCCTCTGAATGGCACGCATACACAATCCTTGTCTCAAGGCTTAAAAATAATTATTTAACCTGTCTCCTCCCCTTCATCTACACTGACTGAAATGGATTTAACAGGCGAAATCAATAAGGAATAATAGCTTTCACCTGGTCAGTCTGTCATGGAAAGAGCAGGTGTTCCTAATGTTTTGAAAAATTGGTGTATGTCTCTGAGGTAAACTATCTGAATGCTGGTTGGTATCCTACTGCATTTGGAGTCAATGATGTAGCTACTTTATCGCTGTCAGTCCTTGGCTTTGGAGAACTCATTGTTCAAATTAAACAAACGCACAACAAATATAAGTCAGCCATTTAATTTTAGCAAGGTTCTCAAGCGATCTTATACATTTCCCTACTCTGAAAGTAAAGTCCTTAAACACTTAGAGGCAGTTCAATAATTTAAAATCCCTGAACTCAATCATCCATCTGCACAAATTATACATTATCTGCTCATGTTCCTAGTCTCGTACTAAATATCTTTAAATTGTTCCTAAATTTACAATGCACTGTACTCTGTGGATTCCAAAATGTGAACAACTTGATACATACCTACACACACACAACATTATCACTCCTAAAGCAAATAATAATTTAAAGACATTCTGTACATACATTTCTGGCACAATCCATCATCTGCTAGTGCTAACACAAACCCAAAACCAACAGATTGTCACATTCATACAAAGCAGAAAAGCACAAAGAAAGAGTGTGTCAACATGATTTGCAGAGAAGACTACTGACTGATACTTGCCAGGATGCCAGGATGAGTTTGTTTGACAGATAGAAGGAAATATACACTTAACTTCCATGACTATTTGGGGATATTTGTTGATGCCATACGTTATAGAACATATCAGGTGCTTTGTGACACAGTGGAAGTGGTGACACCACTCTCGGCAAACACTTGAAATGTGCTTTTGGACAGAAAAAAACAAGTCATCTTTTGGTATTTTCCTTTTTTCCTCCATTTTCTTTTTAGGACAACATCATCTGCAGTGAGCACAACCCTGACTCACGTGAGAAGAAAAAAAACAGGTTTCAAAGGGGGGAACCACCGCCCCTAAAAACATTTAGGAATATATTCCATTGTTTTGCTTTAAGCGTTTTTCAGCAAGGTGGAATAGATCACCTTGGTGATCTGCAGCACGGCGGCGTGTAGCGAGTACTGCACCACGATGGAGCCGAAGCCTTTGTAGAATCCCAGGGCTCCCTCCTCTCGCCGGATCACATTCACACAGTCCCTGATACCCTCATACTGCGTGTTGATGGGCAGGACCTCAAAGCCCAGGTCCGTGTTGTCGATGATGGTGCGCGTGCCCTGGATGTGGAGCCTGTGCATCACCGTCTCCAGTGGATAGAGGAGGACGTCGGCACACAGACTGGCCACGAAACTGGCCATGAGTTCAGGGAAGTAGGCGTCCAGCATGGTCTGGACGGTCTCCGAGCCGTCCACGGGCTGTTTGGCCGGGCTCCTCCGGCGCAGGAGGAAGAGCACCAGCTTCTGCACGGTGGAGCTCACCACATAGTGGAGGACCCCGTGGAGCACGGTGGGGAGCATGAGGCCCCACAGGGGCAGCAGGCGCTTGCTGTGGGGGATGCCCATGCCCATGACCCGGCCCACACCCTCCTTCACACAGTCCAGGATGCCAGGGTTGTCCCGGATGATCTCACTCTGGGGACACACAACAAGGGACAGCATTGGTATGGTATGGCAGAATAGTTAAGAACGGCCTGAAATTACATTTGCTTGTGTGTTTAGATTGGAATGACCAGATCTGCGAAGGAATCGTAAAATGTACTGATTCTTTGATACTGACAAAGGTGGAGTTTCCCAAAAACATAAAGATCATATTTATCTTTTATCTTTATCTTTTCTGGAAGAACGATAATCTTCACACAGTGGTAGGAAATTACCCAATTGTCATACTTGAGTAAGAGTATAGATACCTTAATAGAAAGTTACTCAAGTAAAAGTGAAAGTCACCCAGTAAAATACTACTTGAGTAAGTCTAAAAGTATTTGTTTTAAAATATACTTAAGTATCAAAAGTAAAAATCATTTCAAATTCCTTATATTAAGCAAATCAGACGGCACCACTTTGTTTTTAAAATGTACCGATATCCAGGGGCACACTCATACATCATTTACAAACAAAGCATTTTAAATGAGTGAGTCCGCCAGATCAGAGGCAATAGGGATGACCAGGGATGTTCTCTTGATAAGTGCATGAATTAGACCATTTTCCTGTCCTGCTATGAATTTTGGGTGTAAGGGAAAATGTATGGAGTAAAAAGTACATTATTTTCTTTAGTAAACATAGAAGTAAAATTTGTCAAAAATATAAATAAAAAACTACATAAGCAGTACTTTAAAGTATTTTTATTTAAGTACTTTACACCACTGTCTTCACGCTCACGATTATCTTTATGTTTTAGGGGAAGTCAGTGGAGGGGAGTTATAGATGCGATACCGATGGACAAGATAAGGGTGGCCAAAATACAACCGACCACAAACGGATCATCATTCATATAAGTATGGACTCACTGACCTGCACAGTTTCAATGAGACTAGCTGAGTAAAATGGCATGGCAACCACATAGGTCAAACTGTAAGAAAGAGAGATACACAATGACTGTTCAAGAGATCAAAGCATTCTACCGAAATAAAGATATTATCAACACCATCTGATACCAGCATTTACTAAGGGTAAAGTCCCTTCAATTACACTGCACCGTTTTGAGAAATATATCCATTGGCAATCAATAGTTATGCAACTGAATCCCCACTTTCACCAAACATACTTTGTCACTACTTTTTACAGTATGAAAACCATCCATTATAAAGCAAATAAATGTTATTACCCTTTCAGAACCAAATGCCCAATAACTTGCTTGGGGTTCCATTTGTGGGAGAGTTCCCTGAGGAAACAAACATAGTCAGACCTCTATCCACGGTACCAGTTCATATTCATTTATTGCATATGTTCAAATAAGGAGATTCAACAGGATTGTGATAGTTAAGAATTTAAAAAGATTGGTTGAAACTAGTTTTTGTGTTGCTTGAACAGTTACTGTTGAAGTATGTGGAATATTTGTTCAGACCCGTTAGCTAGGTTTCTTGCGACCTGTAAGCTAGGTTTCTTCTCTAAAATATAATCCATACCGTGGTAGTGGAGTACATTCACTAATGATGCCTTCTGTGCCCAATGTGACTCCTTGTACCACAAAGGTGCTGCCCATTCCTTTCCATAAGGCCTTAGGACCCTGCGAGCAGAGAATTCACAACAATATACCGGCATAAAAACAAAATGCCAGCCCCGAATTCACATTTTCAATATCCTTTGAACGTTTTCTTGCGATACACTGTCTGTTAGGACTAATTGTGAATGTTGGGTTTTTGGGATCATGAAACATGAAAAACATTTATTACCTGACTCTTGGTGACATTATACATCACACTAACAGCAGTCAATGGGGACAGATGGTAGCACCTGGCATGATAATTGACCTGGAAGCCACAAAAAAAAAACAGAATTAGGAATAATGAACATTTAATATTACTACTTACTTCATTCATACTTACTTCAAGCGCACTGGAGCATTCTAATGGACAACTGTGATATACCCAGGAAGATTGATATATTGTATGGTAGAAAAGTCTACAGACTACACCTGAGGTGGAACACATACAGTATCTAACCTGACCGTATGCTTACCTGGCACTGACGACGGAACACAATGCAAGGGTGAGCCAGGACATTTTCAGTAAAGAGACTGGAAGAAGAAGTCATCGTGTGAATAAATGAATATTACACTTCTACTGTATATGGAATGTTCAATGACGTAAATATCTTTTCGTCGTTTTTTCTCTTTCTTATGAATTCAATGTTGGATTATAGTCATCTCTTGACATTACTGGTGAACTACCGTCGTGGATAACACGGAATTACCTTGCAAGCCCGATACCAAATCCAGCAAATCTGTTCAACTGCTCTGAAAGAGAAAGAACAAATACATGTGAATATCAAACAGCAACATTTAATCGCAAAACTTATTTATTGCTCTATTTTAATAAGTAATAGTCACTCAAGTGACTATAGTCACTCAATAAGTAATAGTTTCTTAACTATTTTGAGCGTCACAGATTGAGTAGCGTAGCAGCAGACTATTTTAACTGTGTTTGTTGTTTACAAACCGGGTATCTGGCACACGTCAGATGTGGGCAATTCCACAGTATGGGAATTGCGCTGAGACTCCGAATTTTTCACTTGAAATCAATGCCAAACAAAAAACATCTACACTGAACATTTTTCAAAAACATATTTACTGGAAGAACTGCGCAGATGCAAAATTTGGTAACAGAATTTCGGTAAAATCTCCCTCAGTTTTCGCACCGCATTTCCCCAAAAATATTAAATATCCACTCAGAATGATGATTCAAAAGATGTCTGCAGAAAGAATGGGGTGTCAACGATGACATATCTGATCTTAGAGAAGCTGTCGTTGAAGAATATTCTCTGGGTTCTATTGGATAAATAACTATCCAACCATGTGCTAGCAGGTTATTTTCCATTTATTTTAACCAATCATGTGTCATCTGGGTCAGTGCAGTACAAGTTCAGTGCACTTCTCTATACGCATGCTGAAAGTCAGCAGTTAACTTGTTCTCTGAAAAATAGCATTGTATTTGGTTAAACACAATTCTCTCCATCAGTTTACTAAGAACAGGCAGCAAATTGATTGGGTGGCTGTTAGAGCCAGCAAAGGGTGCTTTACAATTTTTAGGAGGCGGAATTACTTTGGCTTCCGTCTACGTCTGTGGACACACACACTCCTTTAGGCTTTGGTTAAAGATATAGCAAATAATGGTGGCAATACAGTCTGCTACCATTCCCATCAAGGTTGAGAATACCTGGTGGCTTATCATTATTGATAAATACCCATACACAATTAGATTAAAATGTATAAACTGCAGTAAAAGTGCAGTAAGTGCAGTCAACTGTAGTATTTTGAACACAGTAATTGCAGAATAACTGCAGTTACACTGCAAAATTACTGAAGTAAAACAAAAAAAAGTGTTATTTTGGACACAGTATTTGCATCATACTGCAATTAGACTGCACTCTAACTGCATTGTACTGCACTCTGACACCAATCTTCTTTCATAAGGGATAACAATAGTTTTTCCAACTCTCCTACACGAACTAGATCAAATTCTAAACAGGCAATCCTTCACTTTCATTATTAGATCTTTTATACGAAGATATAATGGTTCACTGTTGTTGTTTCCCTGGAGTTTTTCCACTTTACTAGTGAAATGGTTCATTGAAATGATTGGCAATATTGAAAGGTTTTGTTATAAATGATCCATCAACTTCAATGAACGATGGAGATGAACTGTACTGTGCTGTCCAAACTTGTGAACATAGACGTCTTTACGGATCGGACCAAATCTGAACCAGTCATGGACGTCTATTTTTGGGACAAATGAAGGCTGGTCCAGACGTCTGTGGACGTTGAAATCAAGGCTGGACAAGGCAGACTGACCAAATCTCAAGTACTTCTAAACGTCCATGGACATCCGGTGTCGGTCGATGCGCAGTGGGTGAGGATGCTGGTTACAGTAAATGGAAAGAGAGGGGGCTCATGGATAGGTCTCATTAAGAGCCGGGGGAAGTTACATTCATTGGAGAGAGAAAGAGATGAGAGAGAGGGAGGGGTTGTCTAGACTTTTCACACTATTGCTTTGACCATCAGACGACAGAAAAAGAAAACAGTTATGAGCTGAACATAACAGAATGCCAGTGGAAGGGAAGACAGTAGCAGCAAACCAACTGTGGTTTGTGACTACTATGATTTCCCAATGTATCCAATTCAATAGTAGAAATTCCATTAACAATTTTTCTGAAATTCTGTTACCAAAATTGATATTAGTAAAAACACTATAACTAATTGAAAGGTCTACCTTCACTTGTTAACTCTATGGGATGGAAAATGGTTGAAAAATGTATGTATGCCTTACTTTTCTCAACAACAAAAAATAGACACTTAGCTTTCATCTGACATGCTCCTATGAACTTCATATGTTGTTGCTCATGGTCCGTTTTACATGGAAATTACCATTGTTAAAGACACCCACAATATACTCCCTCCTGAGCTGTCAACAATATGCCATTAGCTGTAGTGTAAGCCTAATTGACATCAATCAATGTTCACAAATCCACAACTAACCTAAAAGGTACAAATAACCAGAAAAGTGACTTTATAATATATGAATGATAGGCATTTAGATTTCTGTTGCACTCTAGATGTTCCAGTAGGCCATGTTGCCTACTTGAGAACTGCACCTTGGTCTACTCTAGCCTCCCTCTCTCTTGGTCTTGTCTGACAACATAAATGGCTGTCAGCCATCTTTCTCTGGACTTGGTTGGACACTAACGGCCCAATTGTACATGCAATAAAGAACAATACCTCAGCCATAAAACTGTTATTTATATATATATATATATATATATATATATATATATATATAAATAAACGTTATAGGCCTACTTTGTGCTCTGTACTTCAATTGTTTGGTACTTCAATGTCACTGAATCCCTATATTGCACACATATCAGCTGTGACTGGTAAATTATTGTAAATATAGATTTCAAGGCGAAGAAGAAAAGCGTCTTCTACTGACACGGACTCTGCTAACATTTAAAAGCTAACGTTAGCTCGCCAGCTGAAATGTGTGAATGCTTTCACTTTCGAAACACTCATGACCCAGTGATGATACTGTGTCGGTGCCGTTGCTGTTAAAGAAAAGGGCCAGCATTGCTGGAATGATCATGATGTCGATCCCCTACCGGATGGAGGAGCCGTGGGCAGGGTATCTTGAGCACCAGGCGCTGCAGGGGCCGCCTCAAATGGGGGCGTGCGGTCATCAAAATGCAAATTTCGGCTACCTGGAATATCTGGCGGTGTTGTTACCCAATTCTGTAGGTCAACACTAGAGGAATTATTAAATGACCTTCCACTGTAACCCCCACTGAAAGCCGTATCCTCCCTACCCCTGTAACCTAAGCCATCGAAATTGTCCGGACGCCGAGAAGTCATGCTGCCTGAGAGCTAAATAGGAGTGACAGCTCCCTGGTATCACGATTGGTCAAATGTGTGTAACTATATCGCTCTCAAAATCTACGAGGAACACATGAAATATAAAACGAAACCACTGTATAACATCAATTTCGCCCGCTAGCAAGCTAGCCACTCTAAATGACGTCGTTAGATAGCTAACTATATAGCTAGCAAAACAACGCGAATGAACTGTCAACTGATCAACCGGAAGTGGTTTCGTTCTATTCCGCGTCCAAATTGCATTGTGGGATATGCATTTTTTGTGCACTTGACATCGCTGTCATGCGTCCATGGAAACACAGCAAACAAACGAGACAGATGTACACGAGATGAGAGTGAAATTCCATAGACGTAGGCGAGGAAAACAGGTGTCTACAAAATGATGAAAGCTGCCAATGTTGTCATTTTGTATTTATAAAACTGTGCAAAATGCCTATAATTAAAGTTCCAGTTGTCCATAATTTGGGTATAATTTCCCAAACACACAAAGAGGATTTGCAAAAAAGACTTTTCAAAAAAGCTCAGGAAATAACAATCACAACCAATTCAAAGGCTACCAGGTAAGGACTGAGTTTACTGCACTGTCCCTTTTTGATTTTAATGAAGTAATGTAGCCTATATGTGTGTAAAGGTCTGGACCATATGGCACAGGTGGTGGTGAACTTGCCCAATAACCTCAGTGTTGCTGGTTCAAGCTCTGTCTCTGCAAAATGAGCTAGACTGGGGGAGCTCAATTTAGGCGACTGCCAGAATTATGTTTTACTGTTTCAATCTCGATATATTTTTGTAAAATGTATATACCCATACCCCTTCGTAAAAAAAAAATGCATAGCCTACTACTGTAAGTTTGTTGTCTTCACATATGCCTACTGTATGGCAAAATGTATCTATTTTACAGAAACCCATTTGAAATAACAGAGGAGTTTATCAGAAAGTACAACAATTCCCATGGCTCTGAGGAACAAGAAAAGTATAATGAGCTGGCACGACAACTACTTAGCCGAAGCAAGGTGTTTACCTGGACTTACCTAATAATAAATGCTCATATTTTAATTTTCAAACAATCCAGGGGTGCGTTCAGTTCGTTTAAACGTGTGTTACATTACACCTTTATTTTAACTAGGCAAGTCAGTTGACATTCTTATTTTCAATGACGGCCTAGGAACAGTGGGTTAACTGCCTGTTCAGGGGTAGAACGACAGATTAGTACCTTGTCAGCTCGGGGGTTTGAACTTGCAACCTTCCGGTTACTAGTCCAACGCTCTAACCACTAGGCTACTCTGCCTAGTGGTTTGTACTGAACAACACATTTCTCCAAAACGTTCTTCAAATTTCTTGGACAGACTTTGAAGGTACGTATTTAAAGGGGAGCGGCCATGCTGAAAGCGTTCCCCAACCCTCCCCCTTTCCCGTTTAATTGGACGTACCATAATGTTTTTCGTACTGAACGCAGCCTGTCAATGTCCCGCATGTCCCGCATTCATTTCTCAACCATTTTCCGTGACAGTTCACAGATTTCCCAGCAGATGGTGACAAAATCAAATATGTGTGGCTATTTAACTGGACACTACGGTTGGGGCCAATTCCATTTAAATTCCAGTCAATTCAGGAAGTACATTGAAATTCCAATTCTCAATTCCAATTCTCTTCTTGCGTTTCAATTAGGAAAGTTTGGCATAGGAATTTGGTTTACTTTCTGAATTGACCCCAGCCCTGCTGTACACCTCACGGTAATCATATTTTTCCTCAACAGCGCAGAGCTGGACTGAAATGCATGGGTGAGGGCTACCACGTTCAGCTTCCTCTGGCATGGGCAGAGCTGCTGTTGCTTGGTTTGTGCCGTGGTAAAATTCAAAATGGTAGGTTATTATTGAGAGACCTAATGTGCATAGAGTGCACTTTTCAATAACTGTACTGTAATGATTGGGCCGGGCCCTGATTTCTTTCCTGACCATTTGACCTGACCATTAAAAACCCAGGGCCCTATAGATTACTATAACTATGTAATTAGAGCCTAGAGGATTTCCTGGTCAGGTCACATGGCCAGGAAAGATTTAGGGCCTTGGTAATTATAATGATTATGAATAATATGTTAATGCCATAGCTGTTAACACATACTGTTTTTGTTTAAATCAAGACAAACATTGCGTTACCTCTTTAGATTCCCTGGATTCCCTTCTGATGTCACTGGACCATGCTCCAGTGCATGAAGAACAGATTCCCGCCCTCTTTTACCTGGGAGAGTCAGTCTTGTACTGGGTCTGTACTGATACGTCCCAGAAGCCCAATTTGTACACCTGCGAAGTGAAGATATTGAAGGTAGAGTGGACAGATCTAGGTTTCTTTTAAGTACGTGTCACTGTGTGGGAAAAAATGTCTTATGTAACAAGTTTACAGAACAGCCATACTCCTAAAACAGGGTAAGAACTTGAATTGTATTATATTTAGTTCACCTTTGCAACTTTATTGTGCTCTTTTAGCTGGGATATTTGGTCTTCTTGAGACTATTTCTCTTTCACATCTCTGGAAACCTGAGTGGATACCAAAGAAGCAAATCCCATCTTCACGTTTTTTTAAAAGGTAGAGTACTAGATGGATAAATAGTGATTCATTCTACTTTTGCATAGCAATATCCTGTAATAGTGTAATTATTGTGTGTGTTCCCATGCAGGTTCTACCAATTGATGTGAACTGTGTTGTTGAAAAACACAACTAATGGCTGTAAACTGTTTCCCTTTTTAGCTCTGTCTCAGTGTGAGCCATGCTACCAACCGTATCCAAACATCTTGCTCTCAGTGCACTTCATGTTACGTTCAGGGGAGATCATTTGTGGACTGGAACCTTTTGAAGATGATTCAGCATCAGTAAGAGTTACATACAAATTCTAACAAATCTCCTAAAATATTTATTTTGGTCCTGATGGAACAGTTGTTAAGAGCGCTGCCCATAGTATATACCCTTGATCAAGTAAAAGTACTTTAAAGTACTACTTAGGTCGTTGTATCTGTACTTTACTTTTTATATTTTTGGACAACTTATACTTTTACTTCACTACATTCCGAAAGAAAATCATGCACTTTTTACTCCATACATTTTCCCTGACATCCAAAAGTACTCGTTACATTTTGAATGCTTAGCAGTACTGGAAAATGGTCCAATTCACACACTTCTCAAGAGAACATCCCCGGTCATCCCTACTGCCTCTGATCTCACTAAACAGACGTGCTTCGTTTATAAATTATGTCTGAGTGTTTGAGTGTGCTCCTGGCTATCCATACATTTAAAATAAAAAAAACAAGAATATGGTTCCGTCTAGTTTGCTTAATATAAGGAATTTGAAATTAATTATACTTTACTTTTGATACTGAAGTACATTTTAGCAATTACATTTAAGATGATATAGCTTTAGACTTTTACTCAAGTAGTATTTTACTGGGTGACTCACTTTTACCTGCATAGAAAATGACTCATCTTATCGTATCTTAACTTTTACTCAAGTATGACAATTGGGTACTTTTTCTACCAGTGCTGCTGGTAGAAAAAGTTGCTTTGGATAATACTCTTCTAAGTGGCATATATTCATTTAAATCCAGTCTATCCCAAAAATGATTTTGGTTTAAGATTAGTGTAAGATTAACATTGGAAAAGTGTATTCACGTTCACTCAAATGCATGTCAATATGTGTAATTCTGCACTGTGTCATAACACAACATGACTTATCTAGGTGACTAATTAAGCGATAATGCCCTCGAAACCGGTATTTGGAAGAAATATTGGCACGGGTGTTGTTCGTCCCCTTCGAGGGCATTATCACTTTTATACAACGGGTTACCAACATATTCAAATAATGATTGAAATATTTTCATAAAAAAATGTATTTTGATTCATTTATTCATACTATTTCATCCTTTCAGGAGATATAGTCCCGACACAAATCTATGGTTGCTACCCAAGCCGGCTGGTCGTTCGTTCTATCGGTTTGGTTGCCAGAAACGCGACCCAGTCGTTAAGTCTTTTTGTTCTGTATCTATGGACGCGACCCAGTTGTTCATTCCAAATGTTCCATTGCCATACTGGCTGGCAACCTTCTTATCCCTTGCTTGCTAGCTAGTCAACTGCAGCTAACTTACAGTCACGTCAAACAGTGCAGCCAGAATAACAGCTAAGTAGCTGCATTTGCATTTGTTTAAGCTGTTTTCTAGTGACATTTATTTGGATACACCCACAGGCCTGCCAACTTTTGAAGAAAGCTCGGAGTGAGATTTGCTATGTGAATTTCATTGCCCCCTGGCACAACCGCTAGACGAGGGACTGGGGGGGTCCTCCTCCAGGAAAATGTTACTTTTTTAAAGCTAATGCAATGCTATGTATTTTGACATGGCTACGACCTATGACCAGGGTGGAAAATTAAAAACCACAGTTCAGGTGAAAAAAAAAAAAGAAGGGAAGCGCTGCTAAGGATCACAATAGTAGGTTTTTGTAGACAGACGGTGCTAAGGTTCACAATAGTAGGTTTTTGTAGACAGAAGGTGCTAAGGTTCACAATAGTAGGTTTTTGTCGACAGAAGGTGCTAAGGTTCACAATAGTAGGTTTTTGTAGACAGAAGCTGCTAAGGTTCACAATAGTAGGTTTTTGTAGACAGAAGCTGCTAAGGTACACAATAGTAGGTTTTGGTAGACAGAAGGTGCTAAGGTACACAATAGTAGGTTTTGGTAGACAGAAGCTACTAAGGTTCACAATGGTAGGTTTTGGTAGACAGAAGCTGCTAAGGTACACAATAGTAGGTTTTTGTCGACAGAAGCTGCTAAGGTACACAATAGTAGGTTTTTGTAGACAGAAGCTGCTAAGGTACACAATAGTAGGTTTTGGTAGACAGAAGGTGCTAAGGTACACAATAGTAGGTTTTGGTAGACAGAAGCTACTAAGGTTCACAATGGTAGGTTTTGGTAGACAGAAGCTGCTAAGGTACACAATAGTAGGTTTTTGTCGACAGAAGCTGCTAAGGTACACAATAGTAGGTTTTGGTAGACGGAAGCTACTAAGGTACACAATGGCAGGTTTTGGTAGACAGAAGGTGCTCTCTGGTAAAAGGTGTAAATTGGTCATCAAAAGAAAAGGAGGACCAAGGCACTCTTCATATAATTAATTAAAATGCCTTTATTTGTATGGCATGTTCAATGGAAACAAAGTTTAAAAACTCTGATGCGTTTTGGCTGCATGGCCTTCTTCAGGGAGTACAAAGATATGATAATACAATGTCCTCTTTTGAACAGCTTTTTCCAATCAACCCTGATTTGAAGAGGTAGTGGTTACAGAATTCACTGGACAACCCTAGTAAGCAATACAATACACATACATAAAACATTTTTTTAATACTGTAGATATGTTATCAAAAATGCTAATCAAGCATCAGAACACCTAGAAAGGTAGTTCTAACCTTGAACATGACTGGGCAAAGTGTTAAGAATAGGAGAGCCATCTATTTTATAGTCCACTAGCAAATGGACCACAGCAGTCTAAACATAGCTGAGGGTAGTTGAGCAATATGTCCACTAGATGACAACAAAGGGACCTCTCACGACCCTACAGGAAAGGTGAGAAATCCATATCTTCATTTAAACCAGGGTATTCAGTGGCCAGTCGTTTGTAAATTTCAAAAACCTTCCCTTTGGTTTAGTTGTTGAAGACAGTCCCCTTTTCTAATTGAGGCCCGGAACATGATCAATACCCATAGCTTGTAGGGAGGCAGGGTTGTTCTGGTGCAAGGACTTGTAGTGACTTGCCATGGGGTAGTCTTCATTGCCTACCCAAATGGCGTACTTGTGTTCCGCTAAGCGGTCTTGAAGGCTTCTCTTTGTCCGTCCAATGTAGAACACCTTTCACTGTGGACATTCCAATCTGTAGATTTTTTATTTTATTTTTTATTTCACCTTTATTTAACCAGGTAGGCTAGTTGAGAACAAGTTCTCATTTGCAACTGCGACCTGGCCAAGATAAAGCATAGCAGTGTGAACAGACAACACAGAGTTACACATGGAGTAAACAATTAACAAGTCAATAACACAGTAGAAAAAAAGGGGAGTCTATATACATTGTGTGCAAAAGGCATGAGGAGGTAGGCGAATAATTACAATTTTGCAGATTATCACTGGAGTGATAAATGATCAGATGGTCATGTACAGGTAGAGATATTGGTGTGCAAAAGAGCAGAAAAGTAAATAAATAAAAACAGTATGGGGATGAGGTAGGTGAAAATGGGTGGCTATTTACCAATAGACTATGTACAGCTGCAGCGATCGGTTAACTGCTCAGATAGCAGATGTTTGAAGTTGGTGAGGGAGGTAAAAGTCTCCAACTTCAGCGATTTTTGCAATTCGTTCCAGTCACAGGCAGCAGAGTACTGGAACGAAAGGCGGCCAAATGAGGTGTTGGCTTTAGGGATGATCAGTGAGATACACCTGCTGGAGTGCGTGCTACGGATGGGTGTTGCCATCGTGACCAGTGAACTGAGATAAGGCGGAGCTTTACCTAGCATGGACTTGTAGATGACCTGGAGCCAGTGGGTCTGGCGACGAATATGTAGCGAGGGCCAGCCAACTAGAGCATACAAGTCGCAGTGGTGGGTGGTATAAGGTGCTTTAGTGACAAAACAGATGGCACTGTGATAAACTGCATCCAGTTTGCTGAGTAGAGTGTTGGAAGCAATTTTGTAGATGACATCGCCGAAGTCGACGATCGGTTAGATAGTCAGTTTTACTAGGATAAGTTTGGCGGCGTGAGTGAAGGAGGCTTTGTTGTTTGGAGATGTTTGATATGAGTCTGGAAGGAGAGTTTACAGTCTAGCCAGACACCTAGGTACTTATAGGTTTCCACATATTCAAGGTCGGAACCATCCATGGTGGTGATGCTAGTCGGGCATGCGGGTGCAGGCAGCGATCGGTTGAAAAGCATGCATTTGGTTTTACTAGCGTTTAAGAGCAGTTGGAGGCCACGGAAGGAGTGTTGTATGGCATTGAAGCTCGTTTGGAGGTTAGATAGCACAGTGTCCAAGGATGGGCCGGAAGTATATAGAATGGTGTCGTCTGCGTAGAGGTGGATCAGGGAATCGCCCGCAGCAAGAGCAACATCATTGATATATACAGAGAAAAGAGTCGGCCCGAGAATTGAACCCTGTGGCACCCCCATAGAGACTGCCAGAGGACCGGACAGCATGCCCTCCGATTTGACACACTGAACTCTGTCTGCAAAGTAATTGGTGAACCAGGCAAGGCAGTCATCCGAAAAACCGAGGCTACTGAGTCTGCCGATAAGAATATGGTGATTGACAGAGTCAAAAGCCTTGGCAAGGTCGATGAAGACGGCTGCACAGTACTGTCTTTTATCGATGGCGGTTATGATATCGTTTAGTACCTTGAGTGTGGCTGAGGTGCACCCTTGACCGGCTCGGAAACCAGATTGCACAGCGGAGAAGGTACGGTGGGATTCGAGATGGTCAGTGACCTGTTTGTTGACTTGGCTTTCGAAGACCTTAGATAGGCAGGGCAGGATGGATATAGGTCTGTAACAGTTTGGGTCCAGGGTGTCTCCCCCTTTGAAGAGGGGGATGACTGCGGCGGCTTTCCAATCCTTGGGGATCTCAGACGATATGAAAGAGAGGTTGAACAGTCTGGTAATAGGGGTTGCGACAATGGCGGCGGATAGTTTCAGAAATAGAGGGTCCAGATTGTCAAGCCCAGCTGATTTGTACGGGTCCAGGTTTTGCAGCTCTTTCAGAACATCTGCTATCTGGATTTGGCTAAAGGAGAACCTGGAGAGGCTTGGGCGAGTAGCTGCGGGGGGGGCGGAGCTGTTGGCCGAGGTTGGAGTAGCCAGGCGGAAGGCATGGCCAGCCGTTGAGAAATGCTTGTTGAAGTTTTCGATAATCATGGATTTATCGGTGGTGACCGTGTTACCTAGCCTCAGTGCAGTGGGCAGCTGGGAGGAGGTGCTCTTGTTCTCCATGGACTTCACAGTGTCCCAGAACTTTTTGGAGTTGGAGCTACAGGATGCAAACCTCTGCCTGAAGAAGCTGGCCTTAGCTGACTGCGTGTATTGGTTCCTGACTTCCCTGAACAGTTGCATATCGCGGGACTATTCGATGCTATTGCAGTCCGCCACAGGATGTTTTTGTGCTGGTCGAGGGCAGTCAGGTCTGGAGTGAACCAAGGGCTGTATCTGTTCTTAGTTCTGCATTTTTGGAACGGAGCATGCTTATCTAAAATGGTGAGGAAGTTACTTTTAAAGAATGACCAGGCATCCTCAACTGACGGGATGAGGTCAATGTCCTTCCAGGATACCCGGGCCAGGTCGATTAGAAAGGCCTGCTCACAGAAGTGTTTTAGGGAGCGTTTGACAGTGATGAGGGGTGGTCGTTTGACTGCGGCTCCGTAGCGGACACAGGCAATGAGGCAGTGATCGCTGAGATCCTGGTTGAAAACAGCGGAGGTGTATTTGGAGGGCCAGTTGGTCAGGATGACGTCTATGAGGGTGCCCTTGTTTACAGAGTTAGGGTTGTACCTGGTGGGTTCCTTGATGATTTGTGTGAGATTGAGGGCATCTAGCTTAGATTGTAGGACTGCCGGGGTGTTAAGCATATCCCAGTTTAGGTCACCTAACAGAACAAACTCTGAAGCTAGATGGGGGGCGATCAATTCACAAATGGTGTCCAGGGCACAGCTGGGAGCTGAGGGGGGTCGGTAGCAGGTGGCAACAGTGAGAGACTTATTTCTGGAGAGAGTAATTTTCAAAATTAGTAGTTCGAACTGTTTGGGTATGGACCTGGAAAGTATGACATTACTTTGCAGGCTATCTCTGCACTAGACTGCAACTCCTCCCCCTTTGGCAGTTCTATCTTGACGGAAGATGTTATAGTTGGGTATGGAAATCTCCGAATTTTTGGTGGCCTTCCTGAGCCAGGATTCAGACACGGCAAGGACATCCGGGTTAGCAGAGTGTGCTAAAGCAGTGAGTAAAACAAACTTAGGGAGGAGGCTTCTGATGTTGACATGCATGAAACCAAGGCTTTTTCGATCACAGAAGTCAACAAATGAGGGTGCCTGGGGACATGCAGGGCCTGGGTTTACCTCCACATCACCCGCGGAACAGAGAAGGAGTAGTATGAGGTGCGGCTAAAGGCTATCAAAACTGGACGCCTAGAGCATTGGGGACAGAGAATAAGAGGAGCAGGTTTCTGGGCATGGTAGAATATATTCAGGGCATAATGCGCAGACAGGGGTATGGTGGGGTGCGGGTACAGCGGAGGTAAGCCCAGGCACTGGGTGATGATGAGAGAGGTTGTATCTCTGGACATGCTGGTTGTAATGGGTGAGGTCACCACATGTGTGGGAGGTGGGACAAAGGAGGTATCAGGGGTATGAAGAGTGGAACTAGGGGCTCCATTGTGAACTAAAACAATGATAACTACCCTGAACAACAGTATACAAGGCATATTGACATTTGAGAGAGACATACAGCGAGGCATACAGTAATCACAGGTGTTGAATTGGGAGAGCTAGCTAAAACAGTAGGTGAGACAACAACAGCTAATCAGCTAGCACAACAACAGCAGGTAAAATGGCGTTGACTAGGCAACGGGGCCGACAGATATAACATAAACAAGCAGAATGGAGTACCGTGATTAATGGACAGTCCAGCGTGCATCAGCTATGTAGCCAAGTGATCAGTGTCCAGGGGGCAGCAGTGGATGGGGCAGGGAAGCTGGACTGGCGAGTGTTATCCAGGTTAAAAAAACGAACAATGACTAAATAGCTTGTAGCTAGTTAGCTGGTTAGCTTCTGGATGACATGAGTCGTTTTGCAGTTAATGAAATGCTTGACGTGATACTCCATTATGGAAGCTGTGTCAACAAAATACTTCTTCTGTTCCATATTACTGCAATGGTTTCACTGGTTACATTTAAAAGAGCCCTTGGGTTTGTGGTTTAGCCAAGTTTTTTGAGAATCACCCGGAAGATAGCTGTGGACTAATTTGTCATTTAGGGTAGGACATCTCTTAAAGCTTATGACTGGTGGCTCAGGGAAGACTTGGCATAGTAGCATATCACTTTGGATGATTCCACAATTCTTTTGAATTATTATTTTCATGTTCTCTGCTTCAGTTCTGTATTTTGTAACAAAATACACTCTCTCTGGTACATCACGGTGTGCTTAGCAACAAGTTCCCCCTGTCAAGTCGTCCGGCCCTTATACATGCATCTTTCAGGACCTGAGCACTGTAACCGAGATTCAAGAAGCAATTTTCTAATTCAGCAATTTGACACTGTAGTCTATTCCCTGATCGCAAATTCTGCAGACTCTTTGGAATTGGCCATATGGAATGTTCTCTTTTAGCCTTTTGGGGTGAAAGCTGTCTGTCCTCAGAATGGTATTCCCATCTGTAGGCTTCATAAAGATTGATGTGTGCAAAACAACCTTTGTCATTTTTACTGATGTCAAGGTCCAAAAAATTAATGTCTTCCTTGCTGTACTCTATAGATAGTTTGATGTTGGGGTTAATGAATGTCTTCCTTGCTGTACTCCATAGTTAGTTTGATGTTGGGGTTAATGAATGTCTTCCTTGCTGTACTCCATAGTTAGTTTGATGTTGGGGTTAATGAATGTCTTCCTTGCTGTACTCCATAGTTCGTTTGATGTTGGGGTTAATGTTGTTAAGGTATTGGTGGAAGGAAATAAGTTCATCTTCTGAGCCAGACCAGAACAGGCAAATATCAATATACCGTCCCAAACATATAATCTGGTCAAATAACAGTTTTTTAGAAGGATCCAAAATGAAGTCATTTTTACCATTTACATAAGTACAAACCAGCGTAGGAAGGGCTGTAATAGCAAGCTTTATTGGTACATCCTTTGACTTGTTTAAAAATATGGTCCTGAAAGACAGATGTTATTATTAAGAGTCCATTCAGTCAGTGAAACAAAGAATTATGTGGGAGGCATCTCAGTTTCAGGCCAGGTACTCAATGGTACATAGCTGCCAATCCTTGTCTGTGTTTAATGGTGGTGTATAGAGACTCCACCTCCATGGTGACTAAAAATGAAGCTGTACCTATATTGTTCAATTCCTTAATGTTGTTCAATACATCTGTGTTGTCTTGGTTAGTGGTGTTTGGTTAGAGTAAATTTGACCTTTTAGTGTGGTATTCTGGAAAATGGGACAAAAGGTGAACTTGGGCTTGAAAGGTGTTTTTGAGGGCACAGAAACTGCCTGACCTGAAACACCGGTGTCTGTAGTTGGATAAATGTTTTGCTTGTACCAGGCCTTCAGATGTAGAAACAAAATAGGTAAATCTTTGTATTGAATTCATTAGTTGAGTACGTGGCTGCAAAGGACAGTCCTTTAGACAAGACCCTTACACAACCAGCATAAAGGGGTTCTGCAGAAATGTTGATCACAGCCTTGTTCTGGTCCTGCTTTGTGTGGTTGGATAGTCTTGATTTCTTCCTCCGTGTTGGCCTCTTCCGCGTCCTCTCCCTCTCTTGTTGGGGAACCTGCGTGGCTCCTCTTCCTGGTCTAAAAAATCTTGGGAGGAGCCAGCCTCTGAGCATCTGGGGTGATCCTCATCATTGCTGCTCTAAAATTTGATCTAGGCTTCCTCCTCTGTGGGTGTGATTCTGAATTCTTGCGGGTTGCGGATTCTCCAGGTCAACGGGATGGTATTCTTCGGCTTGCAAGCCTCCCCTTTTTCCTCCAAATATTATGATGGTCATTATGGCCAAACAGTTTTATTCAGACCAGAGGACATTTCTCCAAAAAGTACGATCTTTGTCCCCATGTGCAGTTGCAAACCGTAGTCTGGCTTTTTTTATGGCGGTGTTGGAACAGTGGCTTCTTCCTTGCTGAGCGGCCTTTCAGGTTATGTCGATATAGGACTCGTTTTACTGTGGATATAGATACTTTTGTACCTTTTCCCTTCACACGGTCCTTTGCTGTTGTTCTGGGATTGATTTGCACTTTTCACACCAAAGTATGTTCATCTCTTCATCTCTATCAGAAGCTTCTAAAGCCATGACATTGTTTTCTGGAATTTTCCAAGCTGTTTAAAGGCACAGTCAACTTAGTGTATGTAAACTTCTGACCCACTGGAATTGTGATATAATGAATTTTATGTGAAATAATCTGTCTGTAAACAGTTGTTAGAAAAATTACTTGTCATGCACAAAGTAGATGTCCTAACCGACTTGCCAAAACTATAGTTTGTTAACAAGAAATTTGTGGAGTGGTTGAAAAACTAGTTTTAATGACTCCAACCTAATTGTATGTAAACTTCCGACTTCAAATGTAGGTGGTAAGGTCCTGCAATAGACTTACGTCCTGTCCAGGGGGTGTACTTTACATCAAAATGCCTCACGCTACACAGAAACAGGAGATCGGCTCCTGCCCAATGAGCTGTTCCGGCTCTCACAAGCCAAAGCTCTTACATTGCTACTTCCTTATACTACTTATGCCTACTATATTGTTGAAGATCCTTTCCATCATCTTACTCTAAATAGACAAAATATGTGTTTATGAGTTGTAAGACCCCTACCATCTCTGCCTAGCTTGCGCACGTTACTAAAATATCAAAAATGATTTTGGATTCCTGGAGCATTTAATATCCAATGCTTATTTGTATGACTTATTCAAAACTGTCCCAAGAATGGCTGCAATAGTAATACAAATATCATACTTTTTCAAAGACGTACGCATATCAGATATGTGATTACACTGGCAAAATTGGGAAGAAGTGGAATAATAGAATAAGTGTGGGGAGTAACGGTTGTGTTCCTGGTGACAAGCACAGTAACTACCCTCTATTTTAGCCAATTGTTAAGAATGACAATTGTTCCACTGATCAGACTAAATAAAGTAAATAGATAATAAAATCTCCCGATGACAAGATTACATGAATCTGCCCCTACAACCTAGCCAAGGAATTGTTATATTCATTCCCCCCTCTAGAATCAACTTACACTTTTTGGTTCAAAACTGTTTTTCCAAAATTATTTTCATAGTTACAAATAAGGTCACCCTACCAAACTTCCCTGCTAAAACATACTGTAGGTCAGTGGAGGCGCCTCAGAGGAGGACCATCCTCCTCAGTGAATTTCATAAAAATGGTAAAACATTAAAAAAGCTATTTAGATAAAACTATACCAAATAATTTATTAAAACACACAGTAGCCTCAAAGGCACTCTGTAGGGTAGCACCATGGAGTAGCCGGAGGACAGCTATCTTCCATCCTCCTTTTGGTACATTGACTTCAATACAAAACCTAGGAGGCTCTTGGTTCTCACCCCCTTTCATAGACTTACACAGTAATTATGACAGGTTGGAGGACGTCCTCCAACCTATCAGAGCTTTTGCAGCATGAACTGACATGTTGTCCACCTAATCAAAGTATCAGAATCTAGTACTGAAAGCATGAGCTACAGCTAGCTAGCACTGCAGTGCATAAAATGTGGTGAGTAGTTGACTCAAAGAGAAAGACAATAGTTGAACAGTTTTCAACATATGAATTTATTCAAAAATGAAGGAGAAGCGAGAGAGGGCGTGAGAGTGTAATTTTTTCCTCACTTTTAGTTTCACTTACTTAGCTAGCAAATGTAGCTGGCTTGTTTAGTTACTCAACACCTGGCTAAAACAGAGGAATGCTATGTTAGCTAGGTGGCTATGACTATCCAACACATCACTGGAACTCTTCCATGTCAAGGTACGCTTTTTGTTTAATTTATTTATTGCCACCGGCACCTGCCGGTGTAACTGCTTACTGACTGTACACTGTGACCTTACTGCATGATTGTAGTGGGTTTACTAAGGTATTTGTTTTATTAGCTATGTTGACTAGAATGTTACTTTAGCTAATATAGGTACAACGATGTATGCTGTGTGTAGCGGTTATGACATGGTTTGGCTTGGAAAGGTTTTTTCGCCTGGTCACATAGAGCTGATGTGTTGTTTATTGAAGTCCACAAACAAAGGGAAACTGTGAGAGGAGGAGAATGCATAGAGGCGAGAAGGAATACAATGTGGCTGCTATGAAAGTGAACTGCTATGAAAGTTAACTGTGTTTATGCATTGTTACGGATACAGTTATCCTGTGTGTGTGTTTCTTTTCTCTCGTTCTCCCCTCACAGGTGAAAATCATCACTCCCCAATCAGTCAACAATCAATCATCAATCAGAAGACACACCTCCACCTATTTCCTACCCTATCACAGTTCCTTCCCCATGGTTTAAAAACCCCATCATTTGTTTGCTCTGGAGCTTAATATCTCTCTGTAAATGCCATGTCTGTAGGTCTCTGTGTTTCACTCTCGCTTTGTGTCTTAACCTCTCTTTTGTTTGAGCACCTCATAGCACTTTGTCATCACCTGTGAGTATTGTTTTTGGTTATGGTGTTTGTTTGTTGCTGGTGGGAAAAGGGGGAAACCAAGACAAGTTGCCCATGGGCATACACTACCCGTAGGTGAACTTTGTTAAATACACTAGTTAGAACTGGGCGGACCACCCACTGTATTTTTGGTTAGTTAGTTAGCTGTTGCTAAAGTAGGCTAGTCTAGCTTAGGGGTGTTTTTGTATATTTATTGTTTCTTTCCTTGGGTCCAGCTCAGCCCCTTTTCCTGCTCCCCCCATTACCGTGTGTTTATAAATAAACTTTGAGTTTGACGGTAGATTTCAGTTGTCCTGGTTATTTCGTTCACACTTTTACTTTGTCACAATTATAATTTGCAATATAATTTGAGTTATGTTACGGGTCTCATTACCATCCCCCCTAGACTGTCGGGCCAAAAGGGATTCGTAACAGCATGATCAGGTGGGTATTCATTCCACCGATTCTGTAAAAAAAAATCAAATAAAATGTCTTAAACGAAACGGGGAAAAATTACCAGAATTTGTCCAATAGAAACTCGTTTGCAACTGTTGGACGAATGATTACACCCTAGATAACCTAGGAGCAGGCAAGCATGTGCAAGGCGGTATTGAATGGGTCACTGTCGGTCCATGTGTCTGTCATCTCAAATTTTTCTCTCAACCTGTGTGCACCTATGTTGTAAACTTTCATTCAGGCTAGGTTGTAGCAACCTCGTGATGGGTATAGGGAAAATGTTATCATGCAGTAGCCTAAACCTATCGATGTTACATTGAATTGGGTGAATGGAATATGAATGACAGTCATCAAACATGCTGTAATAGAAAAAAGAATCGTCACCCGTCATCATAAACGACAGTGACCGCCACTGCTGTAAATCTGTCTTTGTCACAGCCTAAATGCCAATTCGAGGGGAGTAGGGACTAATACGAGGGGACTAATGCGAGTGTGGATTAAATCGACTTTAGTACATGCTGTCAAAAGGCTGCATTCTGCAATAATAGTGACGGGAGTAACAGCAATTTTTTTTTTGTTGCCATTGTACATAAAACGGCACTACCGTGCTGCTCCTTTTACAGTTTTATAAACTCAGCGAGAACATTCTCGTCTGCATTCAGCTACACTCTAATTTTGAGGGGTGTTTCTTTAAAACATGCATTCAATCCCCTTGATCCCTTACATAACTAGACCAATCATATGCTTCAATGTGCCGCTGTTCACTGTGCTGTTGCAAAACAGGACGGTAGAGGTTCCGCTCGTGATGTTAAATTGCAGGCGCCGATGCTCCGATTTCAAAACTATTTGGAGCACAGTTGAAAAGTTAACGCGTTGACTATACAGTTAACTAATTCGAAAAATACAAGCAGTACTTTTCAATGCGTGAGAAGAGGGTCAAATGTGTGTGTCCATCTGCCAATGTGTGAGAGTTGGCAGATCTGCATCCATCAATGAGCTTATGATGGGCGATTACGCCTGGCATAGAAAATGTGCTCTCTCATCAGGACACTATTGTTCAGAGGAGCTAGCCAACAACACAGCAAACACAATCACTTCAAACTGAAGCTGCAAACTAGCTGCATTTTGTTTCGTTCGACCTGTTTTCTATCGACCATTCTTTCCCTATAGTCATACAAATTATGCCAGCTGATTCATGATTTCACCTGGCTGAGAAAAGCTGCCCGCCTGTCATTCTCATCCTGACCCTTACACAGTTTATTACTATGGGACAGCTAGAGGTCGAATTTCAATACTGAAACAATGTTGCACATTTCAGTGAGACAGTAAGGTTTATACAAATATCCGCTATTGAAAACCAGTTGCTAGTCTAAGAGAAACCGGAGATAATGTCAAGATGATTTGTACAGCGGAGATCAAGTTGAGCAATTCATATAAATTGCCTGGCTGGGTTGACGAGACAGTGGATTGCGCAGTGAGATGGAACAGAGTAAATAGGCATTTCAAAGTCATAGCTTTAGCCGGTGGTAATTTGTGGAATAGACACAGGCTGGAATAAAGTTTCAACCAATAAACGTCCAAGATTAGACCCACCCATTGTATGCTGTTTGCATATCCCATAGCTACGTCCTGATGCTTTCCATATGTGATCTGTTGTGTACTGTAGGCTCAGGCAGACTGTCAGGAGTATGACATGAACCAGGTGCTCTGGCATTGTCTTCTCAGTTGGTACTGCGTACAAAACAATGTCCGCCAGCTCTCCCAAGTGGCACAGCACCTCAACATGCTGAGAGAGGAGCTGCAGAAAGACAACTGGTTGGTTTGGGCTGTGTATTGTAATCTTGTTCTCTCCAACAGTCAAACGTTTTCATTAGTGCAACATTACTCCTGACGTATCATTCTTCATAAATATATGAATGTTTATTTTATACCAGTATCAAGTCATAAATACTTGTGTAATCATTCAAATCAAAGTGTTTTATTGTAAATGAATACATTTTATTTAATCTTTTTTAAATCCAGGGTGGACTGTGCTTTGGGATTAATGGTTCTGGGTGAGGCTGCAAAGTCCAGCTTGTTGTGCCTTCAGATGTTGATGAGTCTCCACATCAACCCAAAGACAGAGCTGGATGGGATTATAGAAGAAAACGTAAAGCTATTAACTGCCATACATATTACGGGCTGGTTACCCAGACCAAGATTAAGCCTAGTCCTGGACTAAAAGTTATTTTAACCGGAGATTCTCCATTGAGCATTTTTTTAGCCCAGGTCTAGGCTAAATCTGGTTCTGGTAATGCCGGCCCATAATCCACACACTAAATTAACTTCTCTCTCTTTTCATTTCTTTCATTCGTGCTAAAAGTATGTCATTCTCTTTTCCAGGAAGGTATGTCTCAGAGTGGTTGCTGGCCATGGCAGTTGGAACACATCTATACCACTGTGTTAGCAGACATATGCCAGCATAGCAGCAATGCAGAGATACAGAAAACAGCTCTGCTGGGCAGTCAAACCCCTCCAGGATATCACAATACTGATGGACTGCTTAAACTTCTGAACCACTGTAAGTCCAGGAAGTGGCATGACGGATGGAGATAGTGGAATAACAAGCAAACAAACACTGAAATATGAGCATTGTACAAAAATAGCCACATTTGTTTTGGTTTTGGTTTGTGGGAGTTATAGAGTTTTCATCATCTTCAGATTTTATGCCTATATGACTTATTAGCCTAAACTTCCATTGCATACATTACAGTTTAAAGCAAGAGTACGATCCAATGAAACAGCTTGCGTTAGCCATTATCTTTACACCAAAAGTCTAAAGCAGTAATTCCCTATCCTGGTCTCCAGTTTGTCAGGGTTTTCACTGAGTGTGGTGTCATCTGCTCATTCGCTAGCTGGCGCCGAGGCCTGGCAGCTGCGCTACAGTGCTGTTCAGGCTTTGGTGTGCGTATGCCGAGGGCTCAGCGGAGCTGTGTTGCAGGAAGGGCTGAGGAATGTGGCCTGGATCACTCTGCAGGAACACCTGTGCCAAGAGACTGACCAGAGAGTCGGAGATGCCGCCCGGGTTATAGAGGTGCCGAGTTGTTTTTGATATCTCTTAAGGTGCAGATCTTTTCCTAGTCCGGTCACATGGTCAGGAAAAACTCTGGTCCTTATTCCTCTCAAATGTCAACTTACTCTCAAAGAAAAGAGATGTCTTTGACTTTTCATATACAACTGCTTTAGTATTGTTTAAAGCACAAACATATCTGCTTACCAGGTTGGAGCTGAATAACATCATTAGGAAAATCCTGAAAGTCCTGAAATTTGTCAGTCTATATATAGTATGGAAGATTCTGAAAACGAATATCAATTACCTGTAAACTGAGAGGATTCAGTCTTAAAATCCAAACAGAATCAGCAACTTGGCTTCTTATTCACACATGTATTGTTAGCTGAAATATAATTTGCATCAGAAAAAAATGTAAAACTGGTTCTTACTTGTGATCAAAACGAAGGGAACAAAGGCAGTTTTTGGTGATTTATGGATCCAATTAAAGATTAGCATATTTTATCATTACTGTGGTTATTACCATGGCATTGTTTAATACTCTGTCCAAGTTTTTGCAAATGAAATGCATAACTACTAAATGACTTAAACAAAAGTTAAGGCACTGCAATATATATGTGCTCTTTTATTTGTTTCCTAGGCTGAAATTAATGTTTCAGAGAGCAGTCTTCTCAGTGAGGGAGGGAAGCCATCATCATCTACCTCTGCTTCTAGCATACCTGCTAGTCTACCTGGCCAACTGATCACCTGGAGGTTAGCATGTACCCTCTCTCAGCTCTACCTCCCCCCCACGCCTCTCCAGCTCACCCCCCACACCAAGGCCAAGAAGGAACCACCACCTCCCTCCAACAGGCCTAGGCTGGAAGCCTGTCCTCCACTGCCTAAAGAAACAGTCCCTGGCCCTGCCAGTAAGACGCAGCATCCAACCAGACATCCAGAGGAATATCACAGTGCCCCGGGGTACAGGAAATAGATTTTGGCTAAATTGTTCTACGTTATGACTACAATACTTGATGTAACTATGGAAAAGAAGTGAAATGTAATTGATGTCATTACATTTATCCTAGAAAAAGTAAGAAACATCAAACTTACATGGACTTCAATGCACGTACAGATGTTGACTTGATGAGAGTTGTGGAGGACCAGGTGAGAGCATTACATTAAGGCATACATAAAAAGTGATTCACGCAAGGTATTACAAACCTGATACATGCAGATTACAATTATGAATGTCAATTTTGTATTGATAATGTCCCTTGCATAAATAGAGATGTGCCAATAACAAATCATAGAGTGTAATTAGAAATGAATGTCCTTTTCCAGTGTGTGTGATGTGTTCCTTATGGTGGCATTGTGCCTGGGGATATACTGTACCCTGATTGCTTTTTGAGGATGTTCTCTTGCTAAAAGCGTATTAGCCAACCCTTACTGTGCATGGTTTAGTATATTAGCAGTGTTAACTTAATCAAAGTCATTGTAATTTCTGATGATGGTTGAAAAATAACTATGGTTGGGACGGAAATTCAAGTCAATTGTATTTTCATTTCACTACAGTGGCAAAAAGAACTACAGATCAAAATGGCAGAGGAGGAAGATGCTGAACAAAATGAATTAGAGAAAGTACAAAAGGAAAAAGAGGAACAATTCAAAGAGATTATGAGGAGGCGGGTGGAGAAAGTCAAGAAGGACACCAAACCATATGAGCTGCCTGAATATCAACAAATGGGAGGTCAAATCTGAATCTGAAAGAGACATACATGACTTGTGCCATGCTCTTTGTTATAATACTGATCCAAAAACATTTTTACCATGGTGATTGCAGCTAGCATTATTTTGGAGGGAATAGTGTCTTACAACAAGTGCAAATTGTTTTATGCACTTTATTTCATTTAATTGGCCAAGGTAACTTGGGTTTCATCCTTTTTTAATCTCACATTATATTTACAGAAAGATAGAAAAAAAATTGACAAAATGTGACTCTTAGCGAGCAACATTGGTAGAAATTTGTGTGAACATTCCAAGTGAACTCGCAGTGCAGTTTCCCTTTACCTGCAAGTGATTGAATGGAACAAAACATCCGACTTGTGTGCTCTACCAAGAGGAGCTTCACAAAACGACAGTAGAGGTGGTGTAAGTGAGGACGTTGCACATCTCTGTTGAAGCAGTAGATATACTGCACTGAGGTTATCATAAGATGTGATAAAAAAAATAAAAAAATGTTGTAGCTGTGTAAAGCAACAAAAAATGTTTTATCACTCACCACAGTACATATACAGTGGGGAGAACAAGTATTTGATACACTGCCGATTTTGCAGGTTTTCCTACTTACAAAGCATGTAGAGGTCTGTCATTTTTATCAGAGGTACACTTCAACTGTGAGAGACGGAATCTAAAACAAAAATCCAGAAAATCACATTGTATGATTTTTAAGTAAATAATTTGCATTTATTTGATCACCTACAAGTATTTGATCACCTACCAACCAGTAAGAATTCTATCTCTCACAGACCTGTTAGTTTTTCTTTAAGAAGCCCTCCTGTTCTCCACTCATTACCTGTATTAACTGCACCTGTTTGAACTCGTTACCTCTATAAAAGACACCTGTCCACACACTCAATCAAACAGACTCCAACCTCTCCACAATGCCCAAGACCAGAGAGCTGTGTAAGGACATCAATAATAAATTGTAGACCTGCACAAGGCTGGGATGGGCTACAGGACAATAGCCAAGCAGCTTGGTGAGAAGGCAACAATTGTTGCTGCAATTATTAGAAAATGGATGAAGTTCAAGATGACAGTCAATCACCCTCGGTCTGGGGCTCCATGCAAGATCTCACCTCGTGGGGCATCAATGATCATGAGGAAGGTGAGGGATCAGCCCAGAACTACACAGCAGGACCTGGTCAATGACCTGAAGAGAGCTGGGATCACAGTCTCAAAGAAAACCATTAGTAACACAATACGCCGTCATGGATTAAAATCCTGCAGCGCACGCAAGGTCCCGCTGCTCAAGCCAGTGCATGTCCAGGCCTGTCTGAAGTTTGCCAATGACCATCTGGATGATCCAGAGGAAGAATGGGAGAAGGTCATGTGGTCTGATGAGACAAAAATAGAGCCTTTTGGTCTAAACTCCACTCACCGTGTTTGGAGGAATAAGAAGGATGAGTACAACCCCAAGAACACCATCCCAACCGTGAAGCATGATGGAGGTGGAAACATCATTCTTTGGGGATGCTTTTCTGCAAAGGGCACAGGATGACTGCACCGTATTGAGGGGAGGATCGATGGGGCCATGTATCGCGAGATCTTGGCCAACAACCTCCTTCCCTCAGTAAGAGCATTGAAGATGGATCGTGGCTGGGTCTTCCAGCATGACAACGACCCGAAACACACAGCCAGTGCAACTAAGGAGTGGCTCTGTAAGAAGCATCTCAAGGTCCTGGAGTGGCCTAGCCAGTCTCCAGACCTGAACCCAATAGAAAATCTTTGGAGGGAGCTGAAAGTCTGTATTGCCCAGCGACAGCCCCGAAACCTGAAGGATCTGTATGGAGGAGTGGGCCAAAATCCCTGGTGCAGTGTGTGCAAACCTGGTCAAGAACTACAGGAAATGTATGATCTCTGTAATTGCAAACAAACGTTTCTGTACCAAATATTAAGTTCTGCTTTTCTGATGTATCAAATACTTATGTCATGCAATAAAATGCAAATTAATTACTTAAAAATCATACAATGTGATTTTCAGGATTTTTGTTTTAGATTCGGTCTCTCATTGTTGAAGTGTACCTATGATAAAAATTACAGACCTCTACATGCTTTGTAAGTAGGAAAACCTGCAAAATCGGCAGTGTATCAAATACTTGTTCTCCCCACTGTATGAAGGTCACAATAACAGACCCATATCAATTAATGTACCACATGTCAATCTTGTGACGTCAACTATGAAATGCATTCATTTTGCATCGACAGCAAATTGTAAGTGACAATTTTCTCCCAAGACCAACATACAAAGATATGTACATAAGGCTCATTATAAAACTGCGAAATAAGGCACATTTCTTGCTCTTTGGAACGAACAACAAAACAAGATCTCACTTGCAATTAACAATTTATCACATATAAATGTTGACCGCTAAAAAAATATTGAATTAATATTTAGAATCAGTTGGCCTTCAAATCTTTTTTCAGGCACGCCAAGGACATGAAGCAATATTCACTATGATTGAAGCCATACCTCGGTATAAAGAAAACAAAGAATCACATTGTACAAAATCATATCTGTGGAAAAAGGAAATCTGAACATGTGGTCTTCCCAATAGAGTGAGTTCATGTGAAATTGCAACACAAACGTTCCCAACACATACAGAACCTGAGACTGCAGCATAACTAGGTATACTGGACTCAAACAATATAATATTGCACTTGTAGAATTAAGCTTAAGCAAGTTCCATTTACTTCTCCTCCTGCCTCTCTTTCCTTCTCCACCTCTCTCCTTCCTTCTCGTCCTCCCTCTCTTCTTCCTCTTTCCCTCCTTCTGTCTGTTCCAAGGATGTCCTATGCATTTCAGGCTTCTGCATAGCCTCGCTGACTATGTTTTTTCGGCACAGGAACAGAGGCCGGATGTTGGGCATGTTCCGTGGCGATCACCGACTCTCTGGCCAGCGCTCATGTCAGCTGCACACGGTATGTGCTGATCTCCATTGGCTTAAGGCTGATTTCCTCTTGGTTCGACCCTTTCTCAGGCGTGTGCATCAGAGTAAGAGACGCAGGGGTGATGCTCTGGAATTTCAGTTCAGAAAACAGCTTCTCCATGCGGATCTGTGAGAAAACCAATCCAAACATGAACAATGGCATTATACCCGCATGTTTGAATAGGAAAACCCATTATGAAAGGCGTTGATGGATAGGTTCAATAAAAAATATTGACACCGATGATCACGATGAAATACCCTTTCCTTTTAGAAGCTATTAATATAACTGGACACTTAACAGGCTTATTAAATATATTAAGATTAAGTGCCTGGGTCAACAGAGATTTCACCATCTACTCTGGCCATTTTCTAATAAACACACTCTTGGTCATAACAGCCTTGATTTTCCACTTGGAGAGAGATAAGTATTCACTTAAACTGATTATGGTTGCATTGTTACAGTTGTCATGACATTGGAAAAGGAGGAAATGTAATGAAAGGAATTTCCTTCCTCACTGCATATTTTCTGTGGCAAGTGACTCTTGAGCTTTTTTGCTGGAGGGGAAGTTAATTTCTGTAACACTACTAGCTGCTTGAATAAAGAGCATCGCGTGCAACCCTCAGGTTAAAATTCCCTTTAATCACTAATTAATAAAGTGTTTGATCACAACTTTCATTTGTGTGTGTGTGTGTGTATAACGTGTGTGTTCCTGTGTGTGCTAGTGTGCCGGCATGTGTGTGGCAGGCCTTACCTTCCCCTGCGTGGTGGCACACAGTAGCCCTGTGTTCCTATTCGAGAGGGCGCAGTCAAAGCCTTTTCTGTGCAGAATCAAAGCCGCCTCGTCCGACGGCCCACCCCCTTCCTCCTGTAGGACCAGTGAGAAACTTCAGTCCCCATAAAGACCCCTCCTGTTCTCCCCCCCCCCCCCCTTCAGCCTAAACACTGGGGCAATTATAGAGACCACCCTTTCACAGGTCAGCTGCATTTCCACAGCCATGTTCGAGGTGCTGCTTCTGCAACAGACCTGGGTTCAAATACGGTTCTACATAATTTCAAACACTTTATCAGTGCTTTATTGAGCTAGTCTGGATGAATGGACCAATAGAATAGTCTCAATACCGCAAACACCACCCCACCTATCTGGAATACCAGGCAAGAAAGATCAAAAGATTTTAAATAGTATTTGAACCCAGGTTCAGACTCTGAAACAGGGTTACTGCAGTCAATTTCATCCCCATTGCAGAAACAGTTTTTTTTGTTTTTACATCCACAGTTCCTGGCTGAGTATATGGAGATGCCACAGTGCATACTAAGTGTGTTAGTAGTAGGTAGTAGCGGCAGTGGTGTCATCATGTGAGTATTTGTATAAATGAGTACAAAAGCCCTCGTCGAAAACACATTCAACGATTCTGCCCGTCTCCTCTTTTGATTTGTTCTCAGAGTCAAATTGGATGTCCGAGCGTGCCTGTGCAATCGATAATCGAGCAAATTGGTCGGCAGATCCCCGGAACAATTAGCTCGATCTTTGACATGATAGACGGCGGTGTCATCAGAGTTGATGGGCCATGCAACAACACAGAGGAGATCATAGAAGACTTACAACATACAGATGTAGTGTATATTTACAGAGATTATATAAGGAAATGAATGGAGAGCCCCTTGGAGGAGTGCTGAGTGTGTGTTTTGTTCTAACAAGCAATTAAGCCAGTATTCCATACAGCCAGGGTAATCCATACAGTCAGGGATGCACTTAATCATATTAAAGACAATGACTATGAGAGCACAGCGGTGCACTCATCACTTTAGAAAACCTGGTAACTCTTTGTAAGGAGTTGCTCCTATGTAGTACCACTGTAAGTACTGTGTCAACAGCATTGTATTAACATGTTACATAGTAATTAATCGTTTGAATACAGTAGCAAATGACGTGAGCGTTTCTTTTTTGGGGAATAAGGAACGGGTTCATTCGAAAAATGTCCCGAACGCCATGAATATGCAAGTACAACGCAATGATTAAATCACTAGGTAACAACCTGTTAACGCAAGGTAAATGAAAACATTACTACACAGGTAAAAGAGCAACAGGATGTACGGCTTGTTGCGGCCTTATGCTCCACAGAGAGAAAAGAGAAGAAAGTATTATGTAGCAATACGAAAACCTTCACCTTGGACTGGATGGTGCGTAGGTTGACCAAGTGGACGTCACAGGGCAGTGATGAGGCCAGAGGGCTTAAGGGGGATAGAGACCGGGACTCTGCCTCCGTGCTCACAGCCATGGGGATCAGAGGGTGGTTCAGGTACAGCGACGACACGTGACTCAGCAGAGACGGGTAGCTGAGGGTAGAGAGTTTCTCCCCCTGGAAATATCAAAGCAGGGACATGGACGGGTTAGGGCAATACTCTGGTGCAAAAGTAACTGGGAAAAGAGAGGATTGATCATAATGTACTATAATGACAATGTTTGAACCTTAATCGTCTTAATCAAGTCTCCATTGTCAGTGAACCTCAGTAAACCTACAATAGAGCTACACTCTACAGTAACTACGAAAATGACAAAATTGCTTCAAATTCCTGGTATTAGTACCCCATCGGTCTTGGCCCTCTTCTCCAGTAGCAGGCGGAAGGAGCTGGCAGTAACTTTGTTGTCCAGGACGCCCTGGCCCATCCCGCGGTTATCATCCTGGTTCAGCCGACGGTCCATGATCACCTCCAATTGGCCTGGAGGGGAAAAGGTCAAAGTTGATCTATTTCAATATCACATTGCCTTCTGTTTACATAACAGAAATGTGTATATACATGTATTGCTTGGCAAGAAACAGCACGATAGAAACTGCACTCATTTTAAATCAAGTCATATCTCTCCTTCTTTTCACATCCTGGTGCCAAAATAGCAGATGACACTATGTACTGTACAGATGGTAATCTTAGAACCGAGCAGGGATGTCATCTTCCTGGACAATTAAAGTACTGATGCCCTCCTTCCAATAGACAACAGAAAACAAATCCCCAGGCCTTCACTCACCACTCTTGAGGCTGGCGGAGCCCAGGGACTGTGCGGTGAGGAGGGTCAGTCTGGTGCCGGGGTCCTGAAGGTAGGCCATACTGGTCATGGGGTAAAAGTTTGCCTGGAGGGGAAGTTTGGCCATGGTTTTTCTAGACTGGATCTGCAAGAAAATCACATCAAAGATGGTGGATAAATGAAGATGTCCCACTCATGCGCTGACCAGCTGGCAAGCATCTTCACTGACATTTTCAACCTCTCCCTGACCCAGTCGGTAATACCTACATGTTTCAAGCAGACCACCATAGTCCCTTTGCCCAAGAAAGCAAAGGTAACCTGCCTAAATGACTATCGCCCCGTAGTACTCACATCTTTATTCATGCAATGCTTTGAAAGGCTTGTCATGGCACTCATCAGCACCATCATCCCAGACACCCTGGACCCACTCCGAATCACATAACGCCCCAACAAATCCACAGATTATGCAATCTTTATTGAGCTCCACACTGCCCTTTCCCACCTGGACAAAAAGAATGCTGTTCATTGAAGACAGCTCAGCGTTCAATACTATAGTGCCCTCCAAGCTCATCACTAAGCTCACAACCCTGGGACTGAACAACTTCCTCTGCAACTGGATCCTAGACTTCCTAACGGGCCTCCCCCAGTTGGTGAGGGTAGGCCACAACACATCCACCTCAAGACGGGAGCCCCCAGGGGTGCATGCTTAGTCCCCTCCTGTACACCCATGACTGCGCAGCCGCGCACAACTCCAAAGCCATCATTAAGTTTCCTGACGACACGACAGACGACAATTAAATTTTTTAAATTTGACCTTTATTTAACTAGGCAAGTCAGTTAAGAACAAATTCTTATTTTCAATGACGGCCTAGGAACAGTGGGTTAACTGCCTGTTCAGGGGCAGAACGACAGATTTGTACCTTGTCAGCTCAGGGGTTTGAACTTGCAACCTTCCGGTTACTAGTCCAACGCTCTAACCACTAGGCTACCTACCCTGGCTGCATTACCGCTTGGTATGTCAACTGCTTGGCATTCGACCGCAAGGCGCTACAGAGGGTAGTGTGTACAGCAGAGCACATCACTGGGGCCGAACTCCCTGCCATTCAGGACCTCTATACCAGGCGGTGTCAGAGGAAGGCCCCAAAAATGGTCAAAAACTCCAGCCACACAAGTCATAGACTGTTCTCTCTGCTAGTGCACGGCAAACGGTACCGATGCATCAAGTTTGGAACCGACAGGACCCTGAACAGCTTCTACACCCAAGCCATAAGACTGCGAAATGGTTAGTTAAATAGTTAACCAAATAGCTACCTGGAGTATCTGCATTGACCCTTTTTGCACTAAGTCTTTTGACTCATTACATACGCTGTTGCTACTGTTTATTATCTGTCCTGTTGCCTAGTCACTTTAACCCTACCTATATGTACATGTTTACCTCAAGTAATTTGTACCCCTGCACATCGAATCGATTATGGTACTCTCTGTATATAGCCAAGTTATCGTTACTCATTGTGTATTTATTTATTGTGTTATCATTTTTCCCCCTGTAATTTACATTTTTTCTCTCTGCATTGTTGGGAAGGGCCCGTAAGTAAGGATTTCACTGTTAGTCTTCACCTGTTGTTTTTTCGAAGTATGTGACAAATAAAATTTGATTTGATGACTTTTACCATTGAAAAAAAAAATGTCACAGGTCTGCTTAAGGGGTGACTCTCCCATAGGCACCATTGCGATAGCAGCTGGGTCTGGTCTGCTTAGTTCATTGATTAACCAGAAAAAAAGCTGTCTCACTACCTCTTCCGTCTCTGGTCACATATCAATGTGATGTTGAGGAACAACGTGACCTGACTAGGAAAACCTTAAGGCCCTAGTTAGGGCTAGGCCCCTTTTTTCTCCATTTCCGCCTGAATGACGTGCCCAAAGTAAACTGCCTGTTGCTCAGGCCAGGATATGCATATAATTAGTACCATTGGAAAGAAAACACTTTGAAGTTTCTAGAAATGTTAAAATAATGTAGGAGAATATAACACAATCGATATGGTAGGAGAAAATCTAAAGAAAAACCAACCAGATTTTTTTTGAGAGAGACGAAAGGCAAGTAAAAGGTCATATTGAAAATTAGCTCCCTGGATGCAATTCATATGGCTTCCACAGGGTGTCAGTAGTCTTTGTTCAATGTTTCAGGCTTGTAACTTCAAAAATGAATAAGAAATATCAGTTGTCGTACAGGGACACAGTCTTGGAAATTTGTGTTTGCGCGCCCGATGAAGACAATACCCCACTGCTAAAATCGGTTTCTTATTGAACATACTTATTTCCGTAAGAAGTATTATAGTTTGATTACAATTTTAGGGTATCTGAGGAATAAATAGAAATGTATTTTGACTTGTTGAAACAAAGTTTAGAGGTAGATTTTCTCTGCACATTGAACGACTAAACATACTTTTTGGGATGTAAAGTAGGATTTTATCTAACAAACTGACACTACATGTTATAGCTGGGACCCTTTGGGTGAGAAATCAGAGGAAGATTTTCAAAAAGTAAGTGAATATTTAATCGTTATTTTTAAATGTATGAAACCTGTACCAGTGGAAAAATATCTTGATGTGGGGCGCCGTCCTCAAACAATCGCATGGCATGTTTTCGCTGTAATAGCTACTGTAAATCGGGACAGTGCAGTTAGATTAACAATAATTTAAGCTTTCAGCCGATATAAGACACTTATATGTACCTAAATGTTTAATATCCATCATTTTTATGATTATTTATTTGAATTGCGCGCCCTCCAGATTCACAGGAAGTTGTCCCGCTAGCGGGAAGCCTATCCCTAAGAAGTTTTAAAGGCTTCAACAAGGACCCACAGTTTATCCTACAAGGGAAAAACTACGGGCCCCACACATACTGTATCACCAGTGTGTTGAGTGGGATCTTAAGCCGACCGTCTTTGTTTTGACTACAATGGGTATGGGAAGCTGTTCAGCTGGGTTGTCTATTGTTTGTTTGCATGAAGTGTTGCATGTCGGAGAAAAATATATTTAATCTCTGATGGCAGTAAATCCCTCTTAATCACTGAACGTAAGGTCCGACTGCCAAAACCATGCAAATGGAGATTTTGAGGGAAAACACTGCCTCTCACTAGAATTACGGCAGAGTGTCTAATTGGCAAAGGAGCTCAGACACTGATCTGTCGAAAGATTCTCCCCTGAACAAAATGTAATCGTTTAAATCTGCATTTCTGACTTCGTTTTCAATTCAAAACTTTGTCATGACAAAATGAAGACGTCCAAGAAGTCATTTATACGAATTTGGACATCTAATATACCCCCATTCAGCCAGTTCTATGTACATTTGATGTCAAGCTAATGCTACTAGCCATTTGTATCATAGTTAATTGCTCTTGTCGTAACTGTTGACATGCTCAATGTCCATGCACAGTCTCGCATAGAAATCTCCAGTTCAGAAGCAAGAAAAGCAGTATTTGCTCTGGTATATGTGGCTCCGTTATATTGTGGAGTGCTTTCTCACAACGGGATAGCTAGGGACAAGGCTGTAATTGTGCATTCCTACTAGAAATGAAAATGTTCCACCGTGTATAACTTGTGTACGGTTGCTCTTTGTCCGTGTTTTCTTCACTCTATGCATGTGTCTGTGATATCTTAAATATCAGGGGTGACTGCTCTTAAACGCTAGTAAAACCAAATGCATGCTTTTCAACCGGTCGCTGCCTGCACCCGCATGCCCGACTAGCATCACCACCCTGGATGGTTCCGACCTAGAATATGTGGACGTCTATAAGTACCTAGGTGTCTGGCTAGACTGCAAACTCTCCTTCCAGACTCATATCAAACATCTCCAATCGAAAATCAAATCAAGAGTCGGCTTTCTATTCCGCAACAAAGCCTCCTTCACTCACGCCGCCAAGCTTACCCTAGTAAAACTGACTATCCTACCGATCCTCGACTTCGGCGATGTCATCTACAAAATGGCTTCCAACACTCTACTCAGCAAACTGGATGCAGTTTATCACAGTGCCATCCGTTTTGTCACTAAAGCACCTTATACCACCCACCACTGCGACTTGTATGCTCTATCGGCTGGCCCTCGCTACATATTCGTCGCCAGACCCACTGGCTCCAGGTCATCTACAAGTCCATGCTAGGTAAAGCTCAGCCTTATCTCAGCTCACTGGTCACGATGGCAACACCCATCCGTAGCACGCGCTCCAGCAGGTGTATCTCACTGGTCATCCCTAAAGCCAACACCTCATTCGGCCGCCTTTCGTTCCAGTACTCTGCTGCCTGTGACTGGAACGAATTGCAAAAATCGCTGAAGTTGGAGACTTTTATCTCCCTCACCAACTTCAAACATCAGCTATCTGAGCAGCTAACCGATCGCTGCAGCTGTACATAGTCTATTGGTAAATAGCCCACCCTTCTTCACCTACCTCATCCCCATACTGTTTTTATTTATTTACTTTTCTGCTCTTTTGCACACCAATATCTCTACCTGTACATGACCATCTGATCATTCATCACTCCAGAGTTAATCTGCAAAATTGTAATTATTTGCCTACCTCCTCATGCCTTTTGCACACATTGTATATAGACTCCCCCTTTGTTTTCTACTGTGTTATTGACTTGTTAATTGTTTACTCCATGTGTAACTCTTTGTTGTCTGCTCACACTGCTATGCTTTATCTTGGCCAGGTCGCAGTTGCAAATGAGAACTTGTTCTCAACTAGCCTACCTGGTTAAATAAAGGTTAAATAAAAAAATAAAATAAAAAAGGGCTACATTTCCTTTCAAAGTGGCCCTCGAAGAGCTGTGACCGTTTTCCCTGTACACGTATCCTTCAGTGTGTACAAAATAAAATTCTCATTCACTCATTGAATGATCTGGGGGCAGTGCCTGAGTAGGGAGGGGAGGGGGTGAGAGAGCGAGTGAAAGGGAGAGAGAGAGAGAGAGCCAGGTCATACAGTAACAGTACCTGGAATCCGTTGAGGTCTGTGAAGAATCGATCCTTGCTGTCCACATCTGATGTTAACCTCATTGTAATTTCACGGTTGAACTCCCCCCTTATATCTACCGAGTTACAGATCTCCACCGCCTGGCCCTCCACACCTAGAAAGAGAGAGAGAGAGAGAAAGAAAGAAAGAGAACACTAACACAATCACAGAGCATATTCACAGCACATATTTATAAGCTTCCTTCCTCTTTTGGCTTGATTTTGAGGTATTAATTATACTCCTAGTGAGTCTCCGAATACATACAGTACCAGTCAAAGGTTTGGACACACCTACTCATTCAAGGGTTTTTCTTTATTTGTACTACTTACTACATTGTAGAATGATAGTGAAAACATCAAAACTATGAAATAACACATATGCAATCATGTACTACAGTCATGGCCAAAAGTTTTGCGAATGACACAAATATTAATTTCTACAAAGTTTGCTGCTTCAGTGTCTTTAGATATTTTTGTCAGATGTTACTATGGATTACTGAACTATAATTACAAGCATTTCATAAGTGTCAAAGGCTTTTATTGACAATTACAAGTTGTCAAGAAGTTGATGCAAAGAGTCAATATTTGCAGTGTTGACCCTTCTTTTTCAAGACCTCTGCAATCCGCCCTGGCATGCTGTCAATTAACTTCTGGGCCACATCCTCACTGATGGCAGCCCATTCTTGCATAATCAATGCTTGAAGTTTGTCAGAATTTGTGGGTTTTTGTTTGTCCACCCACCTCTTGAGGATTGACCACAAGTTCTCAATGAGATTAAGGTCTGGGGAGTTTCCTGGCCATGGACCCAAAATATTGATGTTTTGTTCCCCGAGCCACTTAGTTATCACTTTTGCCTTGTGGCATGGTGCTCCATTATGCTGGAAAAGGCATTGTTCGTCACCAAACTGTTACTGGATGGTTGGGAGAAGTTCTCGGAGGATGTGTTGGTACCATTCTTTATTCATGGCTGTGTTCTTAGGCACAATTGTGAGTGAGCCCACTCCCTTGGCTGAGAAGCAACCCCACACATGAATGGTCTCAGGATGCTTCACTATTGGCATGGCACAGGACTGATGGTAGCGCTCACCTTGTCTTCTCCGGACAAGCTTTTTTCTGGATGCCTCAAACAATCGGAAAGGGGATTCATCAGAGAAAATGACTTTACCCCCGTCCTTAGCAGTCCAATCCCTGTATCTTTTGCAGAATATCAGTCTGTCCCTGATGTTTTTCCTGGAGAGAAGGGGCTTCTTTGCTGCCCTTCTTGACACCAGGCCATCCTCCAAAAGTCTTCGACTCACTGTGCGTGCAGATGCACTCACACCTGCCTGAAGCCTTCTTCACAACAATTGAACCGCTCTCCTTGAAGTTCTTGATGATCTGATAAATGGTTGATTAAGGTGCAATCTTACTGGCAGCAATATCCTTGCCTATGAAGCCCTTTTTGTGCAAAGCAATGATGAAGGCACGTGTTTCCTTGCAGGTAACGATGGTTAACAGAGGAAGAAAAAAGATTCCAAGCACCACTCAGCATCAGCATGACAGCGTGATCTCCATGCTTGTCCTCGTCAACACTCACACGAGAGAATCACTGACATGATGTCAGCTGGTCCTTTTGTGGCAGGGCTGAAATGCAGCGGATTTTTTTGGGGGGGGGATTCAGTTCATTTGCATGGCAAAGAGGGACTTTGCAATTAATTGCAATTCATCTGATCACTCTTCATAACATTCTGAAGTATATGCAAATTGCCATCATACAAATTGAGGCATCAGACTTTGTGAAAATGAATATTTGTGTCATTCTCAAAACTTTTGGCCACGACTGTACATGATTCCATATGCGTTATTTCATAGTTTTGATGTCTTCACTATTATTCTACAATGTAGAAAACAGTAAAAAATAAAAAATAAACCTTGAATGAGTAGGTGTGTCCAAACTTTCGACTGGTACTGTAATCTTTTGGGGAATACATCTTGCATTGTTTGATATCATTTTACATACCTAACTTAATTCATCCACCGAGAGGAGAAATAAAAAAACAGGTGGATTTTTTTTGCCCCAGTTCTTCAGATGAAAAAAATAAATAAACATAACCCCAGAAATAATACAAAACATGAATAAATATATCTAAGGAGAAAAAATCCACAGTTACAGTACATAGACTTTAGTTGAATGCAAAAGCAGTAAAAAGTCAATTGGGTCTCAACATTGAGCCATTAAATATCGGAAATACAGTAATAGAGAACCAATGTCACAGTGAAAAATTCCAAATGGGTAAATTACAACTATAGTGATACTTCTCACAACATGTAGACTGTATCTCTATATACTGTACCCTCAGGTCAAAATATGCAATGAAACCATTCTTCAGTAAGAAATCTGCATGCTGGGTCCAATTAAGGCCTGTTTGGCTGTGTGATGACATGCAGCCCTTCAGGGGCTCCCTGGGTAGCATGACTGCAGCTTCCTTTTTATCGACGAGCACGCAAACAAAACAACACACATTTTCTCTTCGAAAGCAAGCCACTCAAAAGGTTTTTGCACTGACTAAACCGTCTCTCTCCCTCTCTCTCGACTATCCTAGTAAGCTCACTGAGTGAGTCTTCGCGTGGCTCATCTACAGACAGGGTTTTGGATCTTCTCCCATTTCAAAGACAAAACATTACGTTTCAGGGTGTTTTTGATATTTCAACGTTCTGTTTTTCTGATTTTGATACATGCAGGCTACGAAGGTCACATGCATGTTTGTACAACTGCTTTCAGTTGATCACTGATCAGGTGTAACAGTGTATGGAGTCAATTGTAGATTGGCCACACATGCGCACGCACACACATTCCATCATTACCTTGAACATGATAGAGGCGTAGAGTGTGCGTCACATGATCGAAGGTAGTGGTGATCTCAGAGAACACAGATCCTTTGGTAACCCTTATCACTGGAGGCCGAGCGGGAGAGTACATCTGGAGGAGCACAGAAAACCAATGGGGATCAAATCACTCATAACACTCTCTCCCATCCATCCTCTGCCAATAATACCTCCTACAGAGAGTGTGCCAGCAAGGGAGCACAAATAAGGGAGAAAAGAGAGGGAAACTGGGGTAACAGAACTACTCTGATTCAGTGGTTGGGTTAAATGCAGAAGACACATTTCGGGTTGAATGCATTCCGTTGTGCAGCTGACTTGGTATCTCCTTTCCCTTTACTGTAAGAGCTGAAAGCACTCTCTTCTTTACAAGGTTTCAGTGCCGCTGTAATGCTACACGTTGACAAAGGAGAATCAATCACGTTTAATAAAGTTGCCGAGTTACCTTGGCTTCCCCGTCAGGCAGGAACAAGTAGGCTCCGCTTTTATCTCGGTTGCTGGTTGTGCCGTACCACGCAAACTCCACCTTGATCTGGTGTTCTGAGCCGTCCTCTTTCAGCTTCAATCTCTGCGGATGTCAGTCAGAAGAAGGTCGGATTCAACAGTTGCATCATCACCATTACATTGGCAGCTTGGCATGAATAAAGAGAGCTAACGGATATACCGTTGTAATACTACACAGACTGTATCCTGTGTTGTTGTAGTTGAGGTGGTTTGGTGAACAATGTGATGAGCTTGTGTGACGACTAATCTCGCCTGAAGACCTGAAGACTTGTTTCGTTTCCGAGAACTCATGCCTATGCTTTAGCTCAGAGGAATAATGTAGTCTTCTGTCACACAGACGACCCTGGTTTGATACCACGTCAGTACCATTAACAGTCTAGAAGTGTGATACATTCCTTGCGACCTTTCAGTGCAGGTCACAGTCACTAAATACTTCATGACTCTGGTTCAGTGCTAATATTAGAATAGGCTTGAATTATAGCCGTGCCGGTCACCACGACTATAGTATGCGATTGATTGAAGCTCAATGTAAATTCAAATCTCTCTAGCATCCTATCTAAGCCAATATGACACCAACGTCTAAGAAAATAGAGGTACAACACACTCTCGTCATGACCCGTCCTGCCGTTACCGAGAACCACTATACCGGATTTCTGACAGGGTTGTCAGACAATTTTTTGCCCAAACCTAGCTCGGTTTTTAGACATCGATTAAAACGAGGCTACAGCGCCCATAAGGTGACCATTAGACTTAAATCCATTTGGATTGAATATGTTTGTAGGTGTAACAGTTTTTATTAAATTCCCAATTTACCGCTTTCGCATGCACATTTTATTTTTATTTAACCTTTATTTAACTAGGCAAGTCAGTTACGAACAAATTCTTATTTATAATGACATCCTACCGGGTACAAGTGGGTTAACTGCTTTGTTCAGGGGCTTAACGACATATTTTTACCTTGTCAGCTCGGGGATTCAATCCAGCAACCTTTCGGTTACTGGCCCAACGCTCTAACCACTAGGCTACCTGCCACCCCTGATTCACATTTCTGCCCAATAAAAACCAACAATGTGCTACCTTTTTGTAGCGTTTCTGACAATGCTAACATCTTTTCAGCCGAATCTCAGAGGTCTAAAACCAGGTTGAGCAACTTGGCTGCTGCGCAACAGTAATAGCTAATTAGTAGAAGGCTAGCAGCTGAAGCTAGCTAGCTAACACCAGTTGGATGAGAAGCAAAAAGAGGGTGCTAGGTATATTTTGCGATGGAAGGTTTTTCATATGGCTGAAGTCATCTGTGTAAACCTCTGACCTGGACACTTGTGTGTAATCAGAGCACAAACAAATAAGCTAGCTAACAGGGATCGTAGCGTACAAGTTAGCGTCACTGCCCTGATATTTTGACCATTCTCTTTTGTGTATAGTTTTTGACATTCCCCTCCCTTTCCCGACACACACACTAGTGCTAATTTTGATTTATTAGGGGTCTCTTAAGAAGAAGATTTGGGGTTTGTTGGACATTTTTGAGTGGCAAGGGACAGGGAGTGTGACATGTATGTAGTACTAGTGTGTGCGTCATTGCTACTACGGTGGAGAGACCAGCTCTCAATCTCTCAAGGAGGACGTCGTTGCCCTCATCCGTCAGATGCATGCCATCCCTACGGTACATCCCAGGGACACACTGCTTAAATGGCAGACTTACCAGCTCTGCAGTTGAATTGTTAAACAAGCATTTGATTACCCCCTCTCCTGACATGCACACAAGAGCAGTGGACCTCTACACCAATCTTCGTGCTGCAGGGAATGCCCCAGCCTGCTTAATGGCCAGGATAGATGCCATTTATAAATGTGGGAATGTGTTCTCTTTTACTGGGGTTGGACTGCTGTGTACAGCGTTACTAAGAACATTTGTAGCTAAAGGATTTTGACCGCCTATCCAACGTCAGATTTGTAAATATGTATTCTTAAAAATATTTTGTACAGGTGTGGTAGAACTGTGCTTGAACAAGAAAGCCTGCATAACCTTGTAGCTCTTCAAGAGCAATTGTGGCCATCCCTAAACTGTATGTACAACGTTGACTATATCTGATGAATGTACGTTTGATTGTAAATCCTATATTTTGCAATAACTCATTATTGTTTACAGGTAATGTAGTACTATGCACTTCTTCAGTAGTTGTCACCTTCCGGTGTAAAAACCATGGAAATTAAAAACAAAAAAATTGTGTTTTAGGTGAGAAGTCGGCCTTGATCTGAAATTCACCTGAGCAACACAATGCGTACTTCACCCATGCTGTACCAAGGTTTTGCAGCACACATCTTTGACCTACTACGGTAGCTAGGTTTGTCTATTTTACTTCCAGCAGTGTGTGGGCAGGTTACTCTGGATTCAAACCTTTTCAAACAGCCTAATTCATACTATTCAGAGGGATAATGGACTTTGCAGTGTCCTGCTATTAAAATAATATATATATATATATATATATATATATATATATATATATATATATCATCAGTATGTATGTATTTTTCAGATACAGGCCTATTGTAAATGTGTATTATTGTAGCGTCATCATCTGTATTGCAAAAATACATAGAAATACACATATAACTTTAAGCTACATAGTCTTTTGACAAAGGCGATAAACTGCCCATTGATCACCACAACAGTTGATAAAACAGGGCCATGTTTGAAAAACAAGTGGTTCTGAGCTTATGTAAATACGACACAGGTAAGCTAACGGTGACAGAAATCAGGAATGCAGACATGCTCTATAGACCTCTATATCTATATGAGTGACTGAGTCGAACACACCACCACCTCCTGTTCTTATGTTGGGTACCTACTGACCCAAAAATATGTTATGAAATATTTGTATTTTTCAATGACATGTATTGTTAAAATAAAGGTTTAAGGAAATACAGGCAGGCACCACATTACTACAAGACAAAATAGCTCAATCAAGCCTGATGGTCGTGTAAGTATAAAAACAAAGCTTGCTTTCATATAATAAAACAAAAGCATGAAAAGGTAGTGGAATGGGGGTCTTAGTGTGGGGTGGGAAGAATGCAATACATTAGCTTGTATTTGGTACAAATCACATTATTCTGGGACCACCTCCTCTAAGAGTATGAATTAGGCTGTTTGAGAAGGTTTGAAGTAACCTGCCGACACATTGTGGTAAGTACAATAAACCAACATAGCTACTGTAGTAGGTCAAAGCTGTGTGCTGGAAAACCTTGGTAGAGCATGGGTGAAGTACGCATTGTGGTGCTTGTGTGAATTGCCTTTATTTTTCGGCTTCAGACCAATGCCTACTTCTCACTTAAAACGTAGTTTTTGGTTTTTAATTATATAGCACTTTTGCAGGAGTTCTGCGTTGTGCCCTGCTGTGTTGTGAAGTGCTATGCTTTACTAAGCTATGCTTTACTAAGCTATGCTTTACTTTACTAAGCTATTCTTTACTATGCTATGCTTTACTAAGCTATGCTTTACTAAGCTATTCTTTACAATGCTATGCTTTACTAAGCTATGCTTTACTAAGCTATTTTTTACTATGCTATGCTTTACTAAGCTATGCAATACTTTACTAAGCTATTCTTTACTATGCTATGCTTTACTAAGCTATGCTTTACTTTACTAAGCTATTCTTTACTATGCTATGCTTTACTAAGCTATGCTTTACTAAGCTATGCTATGCTTTACTAAGCTATGCTTTACTAAGCTATGCTATGCTTTACTAAGCTATGCTTTACTAAGCTATGCTATGCTTTACTAAGCTATGCTATGCTTTACTAAGCTATGCTTTACTAAGCTATGCTATGCTTTACTAAGCTATGCTTTACTAAGCTATGCTATGCTTTACTAAGCTATGCTATGCTTTACTAAGCTATGCTATACTTTACTAAGCTATGCTTTACTTTACTAAGCTATGCTTTACTAAGCTATGTGTCTCGCCCTGGTCAAAGTATTTTGTGTTTTTCTTTATGTATTTGGTCAGGCCAGGGTGTGGCATGGGGTTTTTGTAATTGTGGTGTGTTTGTCTGCTTTTTTAAGCTATGCTTTACTAAACTATGCTTTACTAAGCTATGCTATACTTTACTAAGCTATTCTTTACTATGCTATGCTTTACTAAACTATGCTTTTACTAAACTATGCTTTACTAAGCTATGCTATACTTTACTAAGCTATTCTTTACTATGCTATGCTTTACTAAACTATGCTTTACTAAGCTATGCTATACTAAGCTATGCTTTACTAAGCTATGCTTTACTAAGCTATGCTTTACTAAACTATGCTTTACTAAGCTATGCTATACTTTACTAAGCTATGCTTTACTAAGCTATGCTATACTTTACTAAGCTATGCTATACTAAGCTATGCTTTACTAAACTATGCTTTACTAAGCTATGCTTTACTAAGCTATGCTTTACTAAACTATGCTTTACTAAGCTATGCTATACTTTACTAAGCTATGCTTTACTAAGCTATGCTTTACTAAACTATGCTTTACTAAGCTATGCTTTACTAAGCTATGCTTTACTAAACTATGCTTTACTAAACTATGCTTTACTAAGCTATGCTATACTTTACTAAGCTATTCTTTACTATGATATGCCTTACTAAACTATGCTTTACTAAACTATGCTTTACTAAGCTATGCTATACTTTACTAAGCTATTCTTTACTATGCTATGCTTTACTAAACTATGCTTTACTAAACTATGCTTTACTAAGCTATGCTATACTTTACTAAGCTATGCTTTACTAAGCTATGCTTTACTAAACTATGCTTTACTAAGCTATGCTATACTTTACTAAGCTATTCTTTACTATGCTATGCTTTACTAAACTATGCTTTACTAAACTATGCTTTACTAAGCTATGCTATACTTTACTAAGCTATTCTTTACTATGCTATGCTTTACTAAACTATGCTTTACTAAACTATGCTTTACTAAGCTATGCTATACTTTACTAAGCTATTCTTTACTATGCTATGCTTTACTAAACTATGCTTTACTAAACTATGCTTTACTAAGCTATGCTATACTTTACTAAGCTATTCTTTACTATGCTATGCTTTACTAAACTATGCTTTACTAAACTATGCTTTACTAAGCTATGCTATACTTTACTAAGCTATGCTTTACTAAGCTATGCTTTACTAAACTATGCTTTACTAAGCTATGCTATACTTTACTAAGCTATTCTTTACTATGCTATGCTTTACTAAACTATGCTTTACTAAACTATGCTTTACTAAGCTATGCTATACTTTACTAAGCTATTCTTTACTATGCTATGCTTTACTAAACTATGCTTTACTAAACTATGCTTTACTAAGCTATTCTATACTTTACTAAGCTATTCTTTACTATGCTATGCTTTACTAAACTATGCTTTACTAAACTATGCTTTACTAAGCTATGCTATACTTTACTAAGCTATTCTTTACTATGCTATGCTTTACTAAACTATGCTTTACTAAACTATGCTTTACTAAACTATGCTTTACTAAGCTATGCTATACTTTACTAAGCTATTCTTTACTATGCTATGCTTTACTAAACTATGCTTTACTAAACTATGCTTTACTAAGCTATGCTATACTTTACTAAGCTATTCTTTACTATGCTATGCTTTACTAAACTATGCCATGTTATGCTTTACCGTGCAATGGTATGCTTTGTTATGCCATGCTGTGCATGTCTCACCTCCATCAGGCCGGTGATGGGGGAGCTCCAGACCTGGAGGTGGGGGTTGTGGATGCTGAGGGGGGTGGAGGCGTCCTGGTGGATGTTAACTGTGAAGTGCTTCACGTTGACGGAAAGCTCGCCGCTCTGCCTGAAGAAGACGTATTCTGCAGTCTCCGCTCTGCCGCTCGCAGCCTCACCTAACAGGTACACCCCAAGACCCAGCGCTGGCACCTGCGCTATGAATGACAACTGACCCCAAGAGAAAACACCATAACATGAGATAATGTGGGGGAAAGCATACATGAACATAAAAAATAAAATCACAATGAACTGGTAACACATTGGTAATCAATCTCCAGTTAATCTCCAATTAATCTCCGTGGTAACCTCATAGTCCTACCTGATACTGCCATTATAAAAAACTATCGATAAATAACATTCACATGGATAAATAAAGGCTAAATACAAACACTAACGACAAAAAATTGACAATTGTACCTGGAAGGCCTCTGTGGAGGCTGTGGTGGGTTCGCTCCACACCGCGCTGACTTGAGCGGGGACGGGACGACCGTGGTCTGTGACCACACGTACGTGGGGAGTGTTCACATACACAGTCACCACTGACGTGCGGTCCTGCTCCGTGGGGTTGTAGACGACCACAGACCTGTAGGAAAATAGACAGGTTGGTGCGAGTTGCTAACGCTTTGAAAAGTCTGAAAGGCAAATTGGTCATAAAGAAAAGATTCCACAGCTGTTGTCATCAGGTTTAATATTGTTCAACCTGACCAGACTATTACGTCCTGTATTTATTCTAAATCATGTTTGCAATGTGAAAGGGGTCATAATATCAGGCAGAATGTGTAAGGGAAAAGGGAGGAAGATTTGTACGGCTTACCTAGGCTGTGAGCTGATTTTCAGAACTGTTTTTCGAGGCAGGGCATCTTGAGCAGGCTGGATATCATCCTGAGAGAAATGAGATTAGAGTTGATTTGCAAAAGAACACCAATCTTGTATAGCTACACCAACACACAGTCCACGGGCTATATCCAGTCCTTATAGACTAGTTTTCAAAAAAGTATATTTAATTTGAGTTTTTCTGGTGTTGGTAACGCTTTTCAAAACGGAAAAGCTATTTAAACATCTAAGGCTCATTCACTTGAACACAATTTTCATTAGGTTTGGGTGAGTGAGATGCATATCGAGCGTCTGGTTTCGCTACAGCAGCTGAAAAGGAAGTGGAAGAGGATACTTTACTCTGCAAATTGATGTTGACTTCCTGCCCGGGCAATTTGCATATTCAAATCCTGATGTTGTGCCTCCTTCAGGGATTTGGCCGAAAGTAGAGTCTGGTAAACACTTCAAATGTAGCTATGGCACGCATTTCACTCCCTGCACCACCACCATAAACTGTCACCATTTGAAAATCACTATACTAATCTGAAATGTTGCTATGTTACAATCAACTACCTTGTGTTTCAACACTAAAATTAAAATGGCAATGTTTTTTTTTACTCACCATTTGAAGGAAGGCCTTTGAGGGATTGTAACTGTATGCACTTTTGTCCTTCAGCACCAGCCAGTGAGCGGAGTTGACGATCACTTGTTTCAAATTCAAAATGGAATGAAACAATCTGAGAAGGGAGATTTGTTCTAATTAAATGCCCAGAGGAAAGCAGTCAAAGTTCTGAGTCAAATATATAGTGTTTCACTTTCATTTAACCAATGTCTACAGCACGATGCTGGTAATAATCACAAAACCATGTCAGTGCCAATCCATTAAATGATTGATTAATCCTTGTGTTCATGTTTGAACTGCATCTCTCCCCATCAATTAAGACAATGAAAACGAATAAAGCAAGCAATAAGAAAAAAGTGATACCTGATACCGTAGTCGATCACTACCAATTCCTTGCCGGTGCCTGTGATGGCGTCATGGTGCTGGAACAGGCCCAGGTTCCTTCTGGCTTCAGTGAGCAGTCTGTAATTCTCCATTGCTGGAAAATCATTCCGCTTCCCAGACCTCCTAATATTGGCCAGGGTGAGGGAGTAGATGATTTCAGCAGCCCTGAAGGACAGACAGAGAGAAGAGTTATTTTCTTCAGTATGCCTTTCCATGACACGAAGATAGACATGGGTCGTGTTCATTAGGGGGGAAACGTTTTGAACAGGGAGATGCTACAGTGCCTTCAGAAAGTATTCAGACCCCTTGAATTTTTCCACATTTTGTTACGTTACAGCCTTATTCTAAATGTTTATTTAATTTTTTTTTAAAATACTCAGCAATCAACAGCAATGTTTGCAAATGTATTAAAAATAAAATAACAGAAATCCAATATTTACATAAGTATTCAGACCTTTTGCTATGAGACTCAAAATTGAGCTTAGGTGCATCCTGTTTCCGTTGATCATCCTTGAGATGTGTATACAACTTGGAGTCCACCTGTGGTACATTCAATTGATTGGACATGATTTGAAAAGGCGCACACCTGTTTATATAAGGTCCCCCAGTTGACATTGCCTGTCAGAGCAATAACCAAGCCATGAGGTTGAAGGAATTGTCCGTAGAGCTCCAAGACGGGATTGTGTCGAAGCACACATCTGGGAAAGGGTACCGAATACAGCGGCAAACATCATTGAAGAAGTTGCACGCATGACCAAACTGAGCAATCGGGGTAGTAGGGCCTTGGTCAGGGAGGTGACCAAGAACCCGATGGTCACAATGACAGAGCTCTAGAGTTCCTCTGTGGAGATGGGAGAACCTTCCAGAAGGACAACCATCTCTGCAGCACTCCACCAATCAGGCCTTTATGGTAGAGTGGCCTGATGGAATCCACCCATCAGTAAAAGGTACATGACAGCCCGCATGGAGTTCGCTAAAAGGCACCTAAAGGACTCAGACCATGAGAAACAATATTCTCTGGTCTAATGATACCAAGATTGAACTCTTTGGCCTGAATGGCAAGCGTCACTTCTGGAGGGAACCTGGCACCATCCCTATGGTGAAGTATGGTGGTGGCAGCATCAGGCTGTGGAGATGTTTTTCAGCGGCAGGGACTGGGGGACTAGTCAGGACCGAGGCAAAGATGAACGGAGCAAAGTACAGAGAGATCCTTAATTAAAACCTGCTCTAGAGCGCACAGGACCACAGATTCGGTCCCTCAGCACACAGCCAAGACAATGCAGGAGTGGCTTTGAGGCAAGTCTCTGAATGTCATTGAGTGGCCCAGTCAGAGCATGGACATCTCTGGAGAGACCTGAAAATAGCTGTGTAGCAACGCACCCCGTCCAACCTGACAGAGCTTGAGAGGATCTGCCGAGAAGAATGGGAGAAACTCCCCAAATACAGGTGTGCCAAGCTTGTAGCGTCTACCCAAGAAGACTCGAGGCTGTAATCGCAGCCAAAGTTGCTTCAACAAAGTACTGAGTAAAGGGTCTGAATACTTATGTAAATGTGATATTTCAGTTTGACATTTTTTTTAAATGAGCAAAATGTCTAAATCCTGTTTTTGCTATTTCATTATTGGGTATTGTGTGCAGATTGATGAGATAAAAAAACAAACAATTTAATACATTTTAGAATAAGGCTGTAACCTAACAAAATGTGGAAAAAGTCAAGGGTTCTGACTACTTTCCAAAGGCACTGTATATGATTTGTCCAATAAGACTTTTTGTTTTCCATTGCAAAAAGTTTTGCTTTGTTCACTCATGTCAGTGCATTCAGTGAAGTGAAAAATAGTTGTTGATATATGGGTCATCGTGGGCCAAGAGCGTAAGAAAAGTACTCCAAATTGACCACAGTTGGAAATCTCCCGTATTTGATTGCAATCAGAGTCTCAGCTTGTGTTATGGAACCCATTTAACCCCCGAGCCACAACAATGAAAACTGAGTTGCTCTTCTCCCAAAATAGAGGTCTTTTCATTTTCCCTAGATAGGGCTGTGGCGGTAATGACATTTTGTCAGTCGGTGATTATCAAGCAAATAACTGCCGTTCTCATGGTAATTGACCGTTAATGAACATAAACACATTTAGCATTTCCTGGCTTCCACGCATAGTGACATGACTGCCCTGTGAGGATCAGAATGGGTCAGATCAGCTTGGCGGTGGATGACAGTAGCCAGGCCCTCTCTCACCCACAGAAGGGGGGAGGGAGCTGTTGGGGGGTTGACAGTTCACACCCTCTTGTAAATTACAGGAGGAGAGGACTCTCTTTTGTCCCCTCCAATATTAACCAAAGGAATCCCTTTGTTAACAGACAGTCTTCCCGCCGAAACTCTAACAGTTTCTAAAGCGAATACTGGAACAATATTTCTAACATAAGAACGTGGGGAATAATAATTTCAAATGGATTGTTCTTTTGTGGTGTCATTAAAAATGGTATAAAGGAAATACTGTAACTTGGAAAGTATATCCCCTTTGTCTGTCAAGTTTCCATCAAATACATGCATATAATATGAAAAATTATGAAAGTATTAAGTAGGAATGTGATTTTAGGAGCCATAAGAGAATCTATCTCCTATAAACTGTGCATAAGTAAACACAGTCTCTAGGTCACCAGGCTGCTTGTTATGGCGCACACCTGTCACCATCGTTACGCGCACCTGTGCTTCATAAGATTCACCTGGACTCCATCACCTCCTTAATTACCTGCCCTATTTATGTCACTCCCTTTGGTTCCTTCCCCGGGCGTTATTGTTTCTGTTCCTGTGTCATGTCTGTGCGTTGTTCATGTTTCTCATTTTGTTTTATGTTGTGTTTATTTATTAAAAAACTCACTCCCTGAACTTGCTTCCCGACTCTCAGCGCACATCGTTACAGTCAGACTGACGGAACCATCCACTTCGGCCAGAGTGCATAAAAGGATTGGTAACAAAATGAACCTTAGACCAGAAAAACGGTAGCCTACACGTTTGAAATGGTTGGAACTTTGAACCTCAACATGAGGTAAAGAAAAAAGAAACTCACCTCCCAGACTAGACCAGAACATTGCCAGGCTGCAGCTGTGCATGTAAAGTGGTTCAAACTCTGACTATTAACACGAGGTGGAGAGAGGAGAAAACTCCCCTCTAGGACAATCACTGGTACGGCTGATTAGCTGTCCTAAGTCAAATATCTAGAAATGTTCATTTAAGTGGGACCATGCTATTACTCTTCAAATCATCCAACTGTACTACTCTCCTCAAACCATCGTATTACACTACTCTCATCACCCCACTAGGAACCATCGACACGGCTGGCTAGCCTATCTTCAAAGAAGCAGCTTCAGGAGCGAATGGAACAGAGTGAACTCTTTAGTTCTGTTCAGGACTACATGACGGACAAAGACAGTCACACATAAATACAATCATGATACAATCAATGATAAGTGTATTTTTCTCTATCTTTTTCTCTCTCTCCCTCTCCATGTTGTTATGTAAAAAGCCACCATATTGTGTCAGTCCACTAGGGACCTTTAATTATGTATGAAGTGTGTATGTTTAATCTGTGTTATTATTTAGTTGGCTAGTAAATAAATAATTAAACCAATTTATGTAGTACTGAATCATAAGTAAGGCTGGGGGTTTTGCAGATCCAAGAAGGTTACGACTCTTCAGAATGACGATATGATAAAAGGTTATCATTAATATGTTGACTGTTTTAGGGATGTGATAGGTAAAGATCTTCAGAGATGGTAACTCTTTAAACAGTTGTCCTTATGTTAGGCCCTGATATGGCTATGGCTGTGGGCTACATATGGCTGTGGGCTACATATGGCTGCGGGCTACATTAGTTAATTTAGCAGAAAAGATTTGCTTAGAATTCCGTGGCACTATTTTATATGATTTTATAGAATGAAGAATACAATTGAACATTGATGAATAAAATAGATAGGGTATTTTCTCTAAACGATTTGAGGGAGTGCGCACATGCAGCTATTCTGTGATGAGGGGTTAACAAAGAAACAGGTCCTCCTATATGCTTAATTTAGAGTTATTTATGAAACTGTGGTTGTGATACAAACATTAGGCTATATGTTTAGATTTTTAATACATTCTAAGGCTGCATGATGCAACTCCAATGAGGATTTGAAAAAAGTTGCATGAAAGGCATGAGCTATGCTTTGTTTTTTGAGCAGTACACACACTTAATCAGTCTCTCATTGACAATTTGACAAGCACTTGATAACGCCTCAAACTTCTCGGCGGCATCCCCATTGTGTGGCAGTAATGCCCCCTAAAAAAATCCATGCCTTTTGCGGCCAGTGGCTGTTGAGCCCTAGGGCCGAATATATTAAATATAATTCCATTCTCCTGGCCGTGTGCTCTGAAGCACCTTTCACTCACATGGCTCTCTCAGATAGCTCAATTCTTAGTAGCCAATGCCCGTCACGTGATCAGGTCTTTTTCACAGGCTACATGTGAAGACGGACACATCGGGGACGGAACGGCCCGTGTCCTTATCCACTTCCGAGGCGTATATTGACGATATTGAAAGAACTGGCCACATTTACTTTTCGTCAGCCAACAAGATGAGTAGGCCCAACGAATAGCAAAAGAACTAGCCTATGTCAATCTACTATCCAGCAAAAGAACTAGCCTATGTCAATTTACTATCCCAATAGTACAAAAGTTGACCTATTATATTCTGTGCGAGAAATAAATATTCTAAACATAGTCTGAGACAGTTGTGGGATGCGATAGATCCCAAATTAATACAACCTTTAGCATCCAAAAAACGTGTTTAAGCAATGAGGCTGACGCAACAGATCAGAACGTTTAGCTTAAATGTTGATCAACTATTAGGCTATTTCTTTACATCATAAGCGCAAATGTTCCAAAATGCAATCAATTAGCGGGGAAAGTGACCGCAAATGCGATTCTGCATGTAATGCTTTTATTATAAAGGTTAGCATTTTCATGGTGAAAATTATCTTCCCCAAACTTGATACTCACGCGCTGCGTATGTATGCCAGTTAGGCCTCCCGAGTGGCGCAGCGGTCTAAGGCAATGTTAGGGGAGGGTTTGGACAACTGGGATGTCCTTGTCACATCGCACTCTAGCGACTCCTTGTGGCGGCCTGGCGCATGCACGCTGACTTCAGTCGCTAGCTGTATGGTATTTCCTCCGACACATTGGTGTGGTTAGCTTCCGGGTTAAGTGAGCAGTGTGTCAAGAAGCAGTGCGGCTTGGCGGGGTCATGTTTCGGAGGACTCATGGCTCTCGACCGTCACCGCTCCCGAGTTCGTACAGGAGTTGCAGCGATGGGACAAGACTGTAACTACCAATTGGATATCACGAAAAAGGGGTAAAAAGTACCAAAAAAGCTAAAAACAAATGTATACCAGCTCTACACCCGTGGTAAAGCGTTAATTAATATGCTTAATTTTAAGAAGTTATTTGGCCACTTTAGGCGTGATACAAACCTTACCAAAACTACATGAGGTGTGTGATTATGATTTGAAAAAGTTGCAAAAAAAAATTACTGAGCATCATTCACAAGTGATAATATATAATTCACAAGTGATAGGCTAATATTGTCACCCATTAAACTATTCTTGATTTAATCTTGTCTTTACATGTACAAAAACATACATGTATGAAATTTGTTTTGATTTAGAATGGACCATTATCATGCACATGTCTAGAAACGGGCAGGGGATAAAAAATAATTTAAAAACTTAAATAGTGAAAGGAGGACGCTTTTCCTGTGGTTCTTTTCATGCCAGCCAGATAGGCTACACTCCTGTTGTAAAGAGAAGCAATGTGCTTAATATTAGTCAAGTTTAAAAATAAATATAGTAGGCCTAGCCTATAGAAAGCTGATAGGATCCTCCTCTTTTTAATTGAGACCATCAAAACTCTGTTTTCTCACAAAATTGCATACCCTACAGAAATGTTGTGCAACATGAACTCATGGGCTCTCATGAAGTGTTTGACTAGATTCTTGAATACATATGCATTGATGTCAGAGTGATTAGAGGGACAATAGAGTGCTTGAGTACCAGGCAGTTAGCAAGTTTGGTAGGCTACTAATGACCATCAGCAGCATCAGAGCTTGGAGAAGCCTAATTATTGTGACAAAACCGTTCACATGGAATTTGACTGCCGTCATGACTCGTGTCCGCCGGTGAGGCGGTAATACGGAACACCGTAACAGCCCTATCCCTAGATAGTATCAAGGAAAACAGCTGATGGAAGAGTGTTCTCTTTAACTGCTTAAGCCCGGTAAGTGCTGTCAGGTAATCAGACACTATCAGTGTTACAGTTTTAAAGGTCCAATACAGCTGTTTTTATCTGAATATCAAATACTTTCTGGGTAACAATTCAGTACTTTACTATGATATTTTTCAATGAAAATGGTCAAAAAGAAACATAGCTTCGTAGCAAGAGCAATTTCTCCAGCAAGATGTTTGCCAGGAATGTCTGGGAGTGGTCTGAGTGGGGAGGGGAAAACTGAAAACGAGTTGTTATTGGCAGAGAGGTTTGGAAATCTTTCTTATTGGACTAATAACTAATTTACCGCATGGTGATGTCACCATGGAATATTTGAACTCCAACCCACTAAAAACAGACAGAAATTTCAGGCAGTCTTTTCAAAGCTCTTACACTAAAAGGGCATTATTATTATTTTCACAATATTATTCCAAACTCATGGTGCGGAAATATACTGTATATATTAAAACCCAGGAACTGCACTGGGCCTTTAAAATCACAATTCTGAGTTTGTGTTTCAGCTAGGGCTGTTATGGTGACTGTATTACCGCCGCACCTGCGGTCACACAGTCAAATTCCACTTGACTCATGGTAACTAGGCTTCTCCAAATCTGTGCTCTGATGCTGCTGAAGGTCATTTAGCTAATGTGCTAACTGCCAGTGCTAATGTCCTAGTACTCATCAATCTATTGCCCCTCTAATCACTCTACAATCAACGCAAATGCATTCAAAAATCGAATTAAACACTTAATGAGAGCCCATGAGCACATGTCACACAACATTTCTGTAGGCTATGCAATTGCGTGAGAAAAATGAGTTTTTATGGCCTCTATTGAAAAGAGGAGGATCCCATCAGCTTTCTATAATATTCAAATGAAATCAAACTTTATTTGTCACATGCGCCGAATACAACAGGTGTAGGTAGACCTTACTGTGGAATGCTTACTTACAAGCCCGTAACCAACAGTGCAGTTCAAGAACGAGTTAAGAAAATAATGATCAAATAAACTAAAGTAACACATTATTAAAAAGTAACATAATAAAATAACAATTAACGAGGCTATATACAGGGGGGTACTGTATAGAGTCAATGGGGCGGCAGGGTAGCCTAGTGGTTAGAGCGTTGGACTAGTAACCGAAAGGTTGCAAGTTCAAAACCCTGAGCTGAATCTGTCGTTCTGCCCCTGAACAGGCAGTCATTGAAAATAAGATTTGAGAGCCTAGCAAAACACGTGTTCTTATAAGCATGTGACAACAGAGATTTGACTGGCAACTATTTAAAGAAAGGATCCCAGCTTTCTCGTACTGCTATATTTATTGCTCAATTCTTAACTTTAAGCACATGAATCCACTTTACAACCTGGCACACATAGGTGGCGTGTGAGCTTCAAGTTTGGGGAAAGTCATTTTCACCATAAGAATGCACCTTTATAATAAAGCACTTCATGCATCATTCTATTTGCAGAGGTATGTAAGATAGTCTACTATTCCTAATGTGATGAGTAGATTGGATAGTCATCATTTAGGCTAATAATATAACTCAATCACTGTTCGCAAAAAACAAAATACAGTTCAATGCATGGCTGAGCGAGTATATTCCTAGGCTATATCAGATACATTTCTTCTTTCTTGGCATGGGAAAAATATGGCCTTTTACATTTCATGCAATTGTACAACTCTTTATATGACTGGAGACATTAGCAGAATCGTTCTTAATATGCCAAATTACAGGGTACCATACTCTGCTGACACTGACAAACAACGTTGTCCATGTAATAGGCCTACAAGAAGGAGAGACACAAATTGAATATGCCGTCCATCAAAACTGGAGGAAATTATTGTCCAAAAAACTAACTTTTAAGTAACACGGACCCAATAATGATAAATAGTGAATATGCTCACTGGGGATATTGCCGATTCTCTCCACTGGTGCCAATAAGACAGGCTCTACTGTTGTCCACTCAATTAAGTTGAGAATTTGAAATGATTAGTCTTTTCATTGTCTTCTCTTTACAGCTATAAACATTTGCTTTCCAAACTATGTTTTCCTGTGATTGTATTTTGAAACATTGCGGTATGGCTGGCTTGGCCTCTCTACTCTTCACAGTCACATCGCAACAATCATCTGCTCAAATTACTTGCGCTACCTTTCCTTCTGACTGTAGGCAATACGATTTAAAGAAGGTAATGCTCCTCGGTGGCCAAATCATGCTTTAGTAGCCTATTATGAATAATTGTATTTATTTCTGTATAGATGGGAATAGTTAGCCTATATCATTTGGGTCATTTAATTCAATTCACTTTAGGAATAGCTTCCCCTAGCCTTATGGATATGCTGCCTATGCTTGCATATTTAAAAACATAACCTGCCAAAATCTAAAAATATAGTCTTTGTAATACAGCTAAAGTTGCATACATATCTCAAAATGAAGCATATAGTAGGACCTCACTCCCTCAGAATTCTAAGCAAATCTTGTCTGCTAATGTCACGTTCGTCATAATGATCGGACCATGATCGCCCTCAGGTCAGGGCGTGACAGCTAAGCAAAGCCCACAGCCATATGGCATAGCCAGATCAGGCCCTAACCAGTGGAGGCTCCTCAGAGGAGGAAGGGGAGGACCATCCTCTTCAGGGAAATTTCATTTAAAAAAATAGTGAAACATTAACTTCTCTAGGGTAGGGGCAGCAATTTGGGATTTTGGATGAAAAGCGTGCCCAAATTAAACTGCCTGCTACTCAGCCATAAAATAATATGCATATACTTAGTAGATTTGGATAGAAAACACTCAGAAGTTTCTAAAACAGCTTGAATGATGTCTGTGAGTATAACAGAACTCATATGGCAGGCAAAAACCTGATCCAACCAGGAAGTGGGAAATCTGAGGTTTGTAGTTTTTCAACTCATTGCCTATCAAATATACAGTGTCTATGGGGTCAAATTGCACTTCCCAAGGCTTCCACTAGATGTCACCAGTCTTTAGAACCTTGTTTGAGCTCAGTCTCGTGCGCTCACGTGAGAGCGAGCTCTGTTCCATTGCATTTCTACAGACAAAGGACTTCTCCGGTTGGAACATTATTGAAGACTTATGTTAAAAACATCCTAAAGATTGATTCTATACATCGTTTGACATGTTCCTACGAACTGTAATATGACTTTTCTTCTGAACTTTCGACTGGACTTGCCCGCGCGTCGTGAGTTTGGATTTGTGAACTGAACGCGCTAACAAAAGGAGGTATTTGGACATAAAAGATGGACATTATCAAACAAAACAAACATTTATTGTGGAACTGGGATTCCTGGGAGTGCATTCTGATGAAGATCATCAAAGGTAAGTGAATATTAAAATGTTATTTCTGACTTCTGTTAAATCCAACATGGCGGATATCTGTTTGACTTGATTTGTCGTCTGAGCACCGTACTCAGATTATTGCATGGTGTGCTTTTCCATAAAGTAAAAAAAAAAATCTGACATAGCGGTTGCATTAAGGAGAGGTAGATCTAAAATTCCATGCACAACAGTTGTATCTTTAAGCAATGTTGATTATGAGTATTTCTTGAAATTGATGTGGCCCTCTGCAAAATCACCGGATGTTTTGGAACTACTGAACATAATGCGCCAATGTAAACTCAGATTTTTGGATATAAATATGAACTTTACAGAACAAAACATACATGTATTGTCTAACATGAAGTCCTTTGAGTGTCATCTGACGAAGATCATCAAAGGTTAGTGATTCATTTTATCTATATTTCTGCTTTTTGTGACTCCCCTCTTTGGCTGGAAAAATGGCTGTGTTTTTCTGTGACTTGGCTCTGACCTAACATAATCGTTTGGTTTGGTTTCGTCGTAAAGTCTTTTTGAAATCGGACACTGTGGCTGCATTTACAACAAGTGTATCTTTAAAATGGTGTAAAATACATGTATGTTTGAGGAATTTGAATTATGGGATTTCTGTTGTTTTAAATTTGGCGCCCTGCAGTTTCACTGGCTGTTGACGAGGTGGGAAGTCCCACGTACCCTAGATAAATTAAAAAGGTTATCCTTTTTAGATTAAACTCTACTAAATAACTCTACTAAATATTCTCATACGACTTCCGGCGCCGACAGAGATGGCCGCCTCGCTTCGCGTTCCTAGGAAATTATGCAGTTTTTTGTTTTTTTACGTGTTATTTCTTACATTAGTACCCCAGGTCATCTTAGGTTTCATTACATACAGTCGAGAAGAACTACTGAACATAAGAGCAGCGTCAACTCATCATCAATACGACCAAGAATATTACTTTCGCGAAGCGGATCCTGTGTTCTGCCTTTCACCCAGGACAACGGAATGGATCCCAGCCGGCGACCCAAAAAAATGACTTCGTAAAAGGGGGAAACGGAGCGGTCTTCTGGTCAGACTCGTGCACCACTCCCTAGCATTCTTCTCGCCAATGTCCAGTCTCTTGACAACAAGGTTGATGAAATCCGAGCAAGGTTAGCATTCCAGAGGGACATCAGAGACTGTAACGTTCTTTGCTTCACGGAAACATGGCTCACTGGAGAGACGCTATCGGAATCGGTGCAGCCAGCTGGTTTCTCCACGCATCGCGCAGACAGAAACAAACATCTTTCTGGTAAGAAGATGGGCGGGGGCGTATGCTTCATGGTTAACGTGACGTGGTGTGATCATAACAACATACAGGTACTCAAGTCCTTCTGTTCACCTGATTTAGAATTCCTCACAATCAAATGTCGACCGCATTATCTACCAAGGGAATTCTCTTCGATTATAATCACAGCCGTATATATTCCCCCCCAAGCAGACACATCGATGGCTCTGAACGAACTTTATTTGACTCTTTGCAAACTGGAATCCATTTATCCGGAGGCTGCATTCATTGTAGCTGGGGATTTTAACAAGGCTAATCTGAAAACAAGACTCCCTAAATTTTATCAGCATATCGATTGCGCAACCAGGGCTGGAAAAACCTTGGATCACTGCTATTCTAACTTCCGCGACGCATATAAGGCCCTGCCCTGCCCTCCTTTCGGAAAAGCTGACCACGACTCCATTTTGTTGATCCCTGCCTACAGACAGAAACTAAAACAAGAAGCTCCCGCGCTGAGGTCTGTTCAACGCTGGTCCGACCAATCTGATTCCACACTCCAAGACTGCTTCCATCACGTGGACTGGGATATGTTTCGTATTGCGCCAGACAACAACATTGACGAATACGCTGATTCGGTGAGCGAGTTCATTAGAACGTGCGTTGAAGATGTCGTTCCCATAGCAACGATTAAAACATTCCCAAACCAGAAACCGTGGATTGATGGCAGCATTCGCGTGAAACTGAAAGCCCGAACCACTGCTTTTAATCAGGGCAAGGTGACCGGAAACATGACCGAATACAAACAGTGTAACTATTCCCTCCGCAAGGCAATCAAACAAGCTAAGCGTCAGTATAGAGACAAAGTAGAATCTCAATTCAACGGCTCAGACACAAGAGGTATGTGGCAGGGTCTACAGTCAATCACGGATTACAAAAAGAAAACCAGCCCAGTCACAGACCAGGATGTCTTGCTCCCAGGCAGACTAAATAACTGTTTTGCCCGCTTTGAGGACAATACAGTGCCACTGACACGGCCCGCAACTAAAACATGCGGACTCTCCTTCACTGCAGCCGACGTCAGGAAAACATTTAAACGTGTCAACCCTCGCAAGGCTGCAGGCCCAGATGGCATCCCCAGCCGCGCCCTCAGAGCATGCGCAGACCAGCTGGCTGGTGTGTTTACGGACATATTCAATCAATCCCTATCCCAGTCTGTTGTTCCCACATGCTTCAAGAGGGCCACCATTGTTCCTGTTCCCAAGAAAGCTAAGGTAACTGAGCTAAACGACTACCGCCCCGTAGCACTCACTTCCGTCATCATGAAGTGCTTTGAGAGACTAGTCAAGGACCATATCACCTCCACCCTACCTGACACCCTAGACCCACTCCAATTTGCTTACCGCCCAAATAGGGCCACAGACGATGCAATCTCAACCACACTGCACACTGCCCTAACCCATCTGGACAAGAGGAATACCTATGTGAGAATGCTGTTCATCGATACAGCTCGGCATTTAACACCATAGTGCCCTCAAAGCTCGTCATCAAGCTCGAGACCCTGGGTCTCGACCCCGCCCTGTGCAACTGGGTACTGGACTTCCTGACGGGCCGCCCCCAGGTGGTGAGGGTAGGCAACAACATTTCCACCCCGCTGATCCTCAACACTGGGGCCCCACAAGGGTGCGTTCTGAGCCCTCTCCTGTACTCCCTGTTCACCCACGACTGCATGGCCACGCACGCCTCCAACTCAATCATCAAGTTTGCGGACGACACAACAGTGGTAGGCTTGATTACCAACAACGACGAGACGGCCTACAGGGAGGAGGTGAGGGCCCTCGGAGTGTGGTGTAAGGAAAATAACCTCACACTCAACGTCAACAAAACTAAGGAGATGATTGTGGACTTCAGGAAACAGCAGAGGGAACACCCCCCTATCCACATTGATGGAACAGTAGTGGAGAGGGTAGTAAGTTTTAAGTTCCTCGGCGTACACATCACAGACAAACTGAATTGGTCCACCCACACAGACAGCATCGTGAAGAAGGCGCAGCAGCGCCTCTGCAACCTCAGGAGGCTGAAGAAATTCGGCTTGTCACCAAAAGCACTCACAAACTTCTACAGATGCACAATCGAGAGCATCCTGTCGGGCTGTATCAACGCCTGGTACGGCATCTGCTCCGCCCACAACCGTAAGGCTCTCCAGAGGGTAGTGAGGTCTGCACAACGCATCACCGGGGGCAAACTACCTGCCCTCCAGGACATCTACACCACCCGATGTCACAGGAAGGCCATAAAGATCATCAAGGACAACAACCACCCGAGCCACTGCCTGTTCACCCCGCTATCATCCAGAAGGCGAGGTCAGTACAGGTGCATCAAAGCTGGGACCGAGAGACTGAAAAACAGCTTCTATCTCAAGGCCATCAGACTATTAAACAGCCACCACTAACATTGAGTGGCTGCTGCCAACACACTGACTCAACACCAGCCACTTTAATAATGGGAATTGATGGGAATTGATGGGAAATGATGTCAAATATATCACTAGCCACTTTAAACAATGCTACCTAATATAATGTTTACATACCCTACATTATTCATCTCATATGTATATGTATATACTGTACTCTATATCATCTACTGCATCTTTATGTAATACATGTATCACTAGCCACTTTAACTATGCCACTTTGTTTACATACTCATCTCATATGTATATACTGCACTCAATACCATCTACTGTATCTTGCCTATGCCGCTCTGTACCATCACTCACTCATATATCTTTATGTACATATTCTTTATCCCCTTACACTTGTGTCTATAAGGTAGAAGTTTTGGAATTGTTAGCTAGATTACTTGTTGGTTATTAATGCATTGTCGGAACTAGAAGCACAAGCATTTCGCTACACTTGCATAAACATCTGCTAACCATGTGTATGTGACAAATAAAATTTGATTTGATTTGATATGTCACCAAATAATTGATTAAAATACACTGTTTTGCAATGAAGGTCTACAGTAACTTCAACAGTCCTGTCTGGGGTAGCACCATGGTATAACCGGAGGACAGCTAGCTTCCGTCTTCCTCTGGCTACATTGACTTCAATACAAACCCTAGGAGGCTCCTAGGCCTTTCCCCCTTCCATTGACATACATGGTAATTATGACCACTCCCGGAGGATGTTCTCCAACCAACCAAAGCTTTTGCAGTATGAAATGACATGTTGTCCATCCAGAGAATTAACCTAGTGAGTTGTATTGGGATTGTGCCACAGAGCATTATGGGGGTTCTATGTGTTGAGAGGCTTGGTGACATTGTTGGATAGAGATTTTGGGGATATTATTCAATTCAAATTAGTTTTTTCAACTTACAGGAGTTGGTGGAGGTATATTATAAATTGTTTTATTGGTCTTAGAACTTTATTTTTGTGCCCAGTTAGTGCAATTTATTTAAATTTGCCCTGCTAACTTCCATATCAGCACGAGTGTGCAGATTTCTCTGCCAGAATGAGTGAATGGCCAACGCTGACGAAAATGTTGAAGAACCCCTTTCATTCTCTGGGGTACATGGAAAAGGTGCGAATTAAAAGCGAGAGTCGACCTCTGCCTGAGATTAGTTTCATGAATAAGGATGAAAATATGAGGGCGTTCAGTACCACCTGACGTCAAAAGTATAGCTGGTTAACAGGGAGCTTTTCATCAAGCCGTCTGTATTGCTGGCCATGCCTGCTTTTGGAAAGTCTGAGCCTTGGTCGAAAGATGGGTACAGTGACCTGAAGAACATCGATTGTGTTCAGCTTAACGAAAAAACAAAAGCAGGGCATGCTCAGGTAGGCTTTCCACTTTCCTCCGGTATTTATTTAGCAAAGATGTTAACACATAATCACTCTTGACAGACACAAGCAAAAACTCACGACAGAAATGTTGCAGCAGCCTAGGCTACACCTAAACATCTGACACGCTGTATTGGATAAAAACGAGACAATTGGAAAATTGCCCCACCGCTCTAAGACCAATGGTGTAACCAGTCTGCGTGCAGTTGTCAGTTATTGTCAGATATGTGGATGAAACAGGGTTTTATTCAGGAATGTTTCTTGGGATACTTTAAGAGGGCGAGGTGCGCAGTCTGTTTGACTTTATGAATTTTGAGATGTCTGAGTTTAACTTCATAGAGAAACTCGTTGTCCAAACCTACGATGGCGCAGCTGTAATGGAATGTATCTGCTTTTTGTATTTACAGCTAAGTCCCCTCCTGTTCCCTGATTAAGAGGTGATGATCACACCACTTTACCTGCCATTGTCAACTCTCTCCTGACATGAACTGAAGCTACGTCTCATGTGCCCACTCATCCACTGGCACAATGAACGCTTCCCCTCAAAGAACTGTGAGTACCCCTATCAATTTTCTCTTATTCCTGTATGTAGAGTCAATCACATACACAAACACAATCACATTATTACACATCAATGATTTTACTCCTTGCTTGGACTAACTCATTCTTAGCTCCTTTGTCTAACTGTGTAGTGTGTTGTCTTATAGTTTTTTGTCTTCCCAGTCAAATCCTGTCCTGCACTGGTCAAGCCTCTGAACACTTCAACTCATGCCTCATGCCCTCATTCAATCACTGCTGTGATCCCTTTCCAACACAGTTTAAGTAGCCCTCTCATTCCCTTCCCATAATAGTTTGCTATAAATGTCTTTATTAAATGCTTTAGGTTAACATAATTAGGCTTTGCCGATTTTTGAAACACACCTTGTCGTCTATATCATCTTCCTCAATTTTTCAGGTCACCAGCCGCCACTGGGCCTAACACAAGGACAACTCAGAATATGCTATGTTGTTCTTCTGAAATAGGCTACATGTTTCTTTAGACCTGTCTAAAATAAATAGGCCTGTCTAAAATAAATGCCGTAGGCTATATTAAATTGATTTATTAGACTTTTTAAAATGTAGATGTTCAAATGGTCTGCATCAGGGGCTTGTAGGTTAGGAGATCCTGAACGTGTTTATGGTAATATATCATGGTAATTAACGGTCAATTACCATGAGACCGGCAGTTATTTGCATGACAATCACGGGCTGACAAAATGTCATGACCGCCACAGCCCTAGTTTCAGCCCAATGGCAGCCCTGCCACTTGGTTTGGTATAAAGCTGAGGGATGGAGAACTGGGAGAATATAAGCACTTTTAACGTCATAGGACAGTTTTTTACTAATGTATAACTTGATTACTGCTTTTTCTCTACCGTATCTCAATATTTTATTGCGCATCCTGATAATCTTACTATGTTTTATGTCTTATTGTGTCTTTCTAGATTGTTACAATGGTGGAGCAACACCTCTCGTTTGTGGTAGTATCGCTAAGAAAATCATTGGTTTTAATGCAATGACTGCATCTTGAGAGCTTCTAACATAATACAACACACCAAGGCAACTGACCCAAATGCACCGTGTAAAAAGCCAATAGCTCTACCTCCGTCCAAGGAGAAAAACACATGTACAGAACGAGACAATGACTTAAGGGAACATCTCTTTCAGATGAATGAGGATGAGAGCAGGCACACATACACCACATACTGTGCACAGTCTTGTTTACAGCTTGAAAGGAGCCGCCGGTTGAGTGCCAAGACTAATTTAACGACTGTATTCTGATAAGCCATCTCCCTTCCTATATTTAGACACCATCAAATGCAAATACGGTCCTGTGTTTAATGAAAATCTACAAATCCATCCCTACTGTATTTGTTTGTGGACTGAATCTAACAAACTCCTTCCTGTTATGAAGTTGAACCATCCATGCATAACAATAGATGTGTACGCAGTCTTGAGACCTCAGCAGGACAGAAGAGGTTCGAAGATCAAACGGATTCACACTCTCTGTGTGCTTAGTTCCTGCACTGACCACTTTGACGGCCTCCCACCAGGGAGCCTGTAAGATTAGACCCTTATCTCAAAAGACAAAGCAAAGGAAATCAATAAGTGCTGAGAACACAGTTCTAAACACTCAGAGTAAGGGTCTTTGCCCTGTTATCGGTAGAAAGTAGCCAAACTTTTGGTCAGAAGTTTGGGTACATGGTACTTTGAGGTGTATCTCAAGTGTATTCATAGAGGAAGCACTAGATTAGAAGGCCCGGATAATCAAGAGCTGCCGGGATTTCCCATGCATCGTCAGGGACAGAGAAGCTACTTCTGGAAAGTGTCTACAGTACTTGTCAATAACAGCTGGTGTGCAATGTCTAATAATAAAGAAGTCTTGAGGTTTTGCCCGCCTGAGGTTGAGTACCTTACGATAAGCTGTAGACCACACTATCTACCAAGAGAGTCCTCATCTATATTATTCCTATCCATCTATTTACCACCACAAACCGATGCTGGCACTAAGACCGCACTCAACGACCTGTACAAGGCCATAAGAAAACAAGAAAATGCCTATCCAGAAGCTCCTAGTGGCCGAGGACTTTAATGCAGGCAAACTTAAATCCGTTTCACCTCATTTCTACCAGCATGTCACATGTGCAACCAGATAAAAAAAAACTCTAGACTACCTTTACTCCACATACAAACAAAGCTCTCCCTTGCCCTCCATTTGGCAAATCTGACCATAATTATATTCTCCTGAATCCTGCTTACAAGCAAAAACTAAAACAGGAAGTACTAGTGACTCTATCAATACGGAAGTGGTCAGATGACACGGATGCTACGCTACAGGACTGTTTTGCTAGCACAGACTGGAATATGTTCTGGGATTCATCTAAAAAATACAATTAAAATAAAACAATTTCACCTTTATTTAACCAGGTAGGCCAGTTGAGAACAACAAGTTCTCATTTACAACTGCGACCTGGCCAAGATAAAGCAAAGCAGTGCGAAACAAACGACACCGAGTTACACATGGAATAAAAAAACGTGCAGTCAATAACACAATAGAAAGGTCTATATACAGTGTGTGCAAATGAAGTAAGATTAGGGAGGTAAGGCAGGAAATAGGCCATAGTGGCAAAATAATGACAATTTAGCAATTAATTACTGGAGTGATATATGTGCAAAAGATGAATGTGCAAGTAGAGACACTGGGGTGCAAAGGAGCAAAAACAAAGTTGGTTGCGCTATTTACAGATGGGCTATGTACTGATCTGTAAGCTGCTCTAACAGCTGATGCTTAAAGTTAGTGAGGGAGATATGAGTCTCCAGCTTCAGTGAATTTTGCAATTTGTTCCAGTCATTGGCAGCAGAGAACTGGAAGGAAAGGCGGCCAAAGGAGGAGTTGGCTTTGGGTGTGACCAGTGAAATATACCTGCTGGAGCACGTGCTATGGGTGGGTGCTGTTATGGTGACGAGTGAGCTGAGATAAGGTGGGGATTTACTTAGCAAAGACTTATAGATGACCTGGAGCCAGTGGGTCTGGCGACGAATCTGAAGCGAGGGCCAGCCAACGAGAGCATACAGGTTGCAGTGGTGGGAAGTATATGGGGCTTTGGTGACAAAAGAGATGCACTGTGATAGACTGCATCCAGTTTTCTGAGTAGAGCGTTGGAGGCTATTTTGTAAATGACATCGCCGAAGTGAAGGATAGTCAGTTTTACGAGGGTATGTTTGGCAGCATGAGTGAAGGATGCTTTGTTTGCGAAATAGGAAGCTGATTCTAGATTTAATTTTGGATTGGAGATGCTTAACTTCTTGACGCTACCCTACCCATCCCTTAAGTGGGATAATTGTCATCAGTAACCGCTGAATAGCATAGCGCCTCAGTCAAATAATATTACAAAAAATATTCATACACAAGTGCAATATTCTAAAACACAGCTTAGCCTTTTGTTAATCCACCTGTCGTCTCAGATTTTGAAATTATGCTTTACAGTGAAAGCAATCGAATTGCTTGTGTAAGTTTATCGATCGCATGACAAAACATTAAGTACATTTAGCATCAGGTGGCTTGCTCACGAAAATCAGAAAAGCAATCAAATTAATCGTTTACCTTTGATGATCTTCAGATGTTTTTACTCACGAGACTCCCAGTTAACACAACAAATGTTCCTTTTGTTCCATAAAGATGATTTTTTAAATCCAAAATACCTCCGTTTGTTTGGTGCATTATGTTCAGAAATCCACAGGAAAGAGCTGTCGCGACAACGCAGACAAATTCCAAATAATATCCGTAATGTCCACAGAAACATGTCAAACGTTGTTTATAATCAATACTCAGGTTGTTTTTAAAATATATAACCGCAAATGTCTTTCACAGTAGGAGAGGGAAAAGCAATACCTATCCAAACTATGTTGCGAGAGCAAAACTCATGTGACCACTTGACGCGATGTTATCGTTCTGGCTAATTTTTCAAAATAAAAGCCTGAACCTATGTCTGAAGACTGTTGACACATTGACACCTCCCTTTAAATGGAGCAATGGGAGGATATGGAACATGGAGTTTTCAAAATAGAAGCCACTTCCTGGTTTGATGTTTCTCAGGGTTTCGCCTGCTGTTTTGGAAACTTTAGAGTGTTTTCTATCCTAATCTGTCAATTATATGCATATTCTAGCATTTGGTCCTGAGAAATAGGCCATTTACTTTGGGAACGTTATTTTTCCAAACATAAAAATAGTGCTCCCTATAGGTTAATGTGAGTCTGGAAGGAGAGTTTACAGTCTAACCAGACACCTAGGTATTTGTAGTTGTCCACATATTCCTATATTCATATTCATAACCGTCCAGAGTAGTGATGCTAGACGGGCGGGCAGGTACAGGCAGCGATCGGTTGAAGAGTATGCATTTAGTTTTACTTGCATTTAAGAGCAGTTGGAGGCCACGGAAGGAGAGTTGTATAGCATTGAAGCCTGTCTGGAGGTTTGTTAACACAGTGTCCAAAGAAGGGCCAGAAGTATACAGAATGGTGTCTTCTGTGTAGAGGTGGATCAGAGAATCACCAGCAGCAAGAGCAATATCATTGAGGTATACAGAGAAAAGAGTCGGCCTGAGAATTGAACCCTGTGGCAACCCCATAGAGACTGCCAGAGGTCCGGACAACAGGCCCTCCGATTTGACACACTGAACTCTATCAGAGAAGTAGTTGGTGAACCAGGCGAGGCAGTCATTTTAGAAACCAAGGCTGTTGAGTCTGCGATAAGAATGCGGTGATTGACAGAGTCGAAAGCCTTGGCCAGGTCGATGAATACGGCTGCATAGTATTGTCTTTTATCAATGGCGGTTATGATATAGTTTAGGACCTTGAGCGTGGCCGAGGTGCACCCATGACCAGCTCGGAAACCAGATTGCATAGTGGAGAAGGTACGGTGGGATTCGAAATGGTCGGTGATCTGTTTGTTAACTTTGCTTTCAAAGACCTTGGAAAGGCAGGGTGGGATAGATATAGGTCTGAAACCATTTGGGTCTAGAGTGTCTCCCCCTTTGAAGAGTGGGATGACTGCGGCAGATTTCCAATCTTTGGGGATCTCAGACGATACGAAAGAGAGGTTGAACAGGCTTGTAATAGGGGTTGAACAATTGCGGCAGATAATTCTAGAACGAGAGGGTCCAGATTGTCTAGCCCAGCTGATTTGTAGGGGTCCAGATTTTGCAACTCTTTCAGAACATTCAGCTATCTGGATTTGGATGAAGGAGAAATGGCGGAGGCTTGAGAAAGCTGCTGTGGGGGGTGGAGAGCTGTTGAAAGGGGAAGGGGTAGCCAGGTGGAAAGCATGGCCAACCGGAGAAAAATGCTTATTGAAATTCTCAATTATCGTAGATTTATCGGTCCCTAGCCTCAGCGCAGTGGGCAGCTGGGAGGAGGTGCTCTTATTCTCCATGGACTTTACAGTGTCCCAGAACATTTTGGAGTTTGTGCTACAGGATGCACATTTCTGTTTGAAAAAGCTAGCCTTTGCTTTCCTAACTGCCTGTGTATATTGGTGCCTAACTTCACTGAAAAGTTGCATATCGCGGGGGCTATTCGAGGCTAATGCAGAACGCCACAGGATGTTTTTTTGCTGGTCAAGGGTGTGAAACAAGGGCTATATCTGTTCTTAGTTCTAAATTTTTTGAATGGGGCATGCTTATTTAAGATGGTGAGGAAAGCACTTTCAAAGAATAACCAGGCATCCTCTACTGACGGAATGAGGTCAATATACTTCCAGGATACCCGGGCCAGGTCGATTAGAAAGGCCTGCACGCTGAAGTTTTTTAGGGAGCATTTGACAGTGATGAGGGGTGGTCGTTTGACGCAGGCAATGAGGCAGTGATCGCTGAGATCCTGGTTGAAGACAGCAGAGGTGTATTTAGAGGGCAGGTTGGTCAGGATGATATCTATGAGGGTGACCGTGTCTATGGATTTAGGGTTGTACCTGGTAGGTTCCATGATCATTTGTGTGAGGTTGAGGGCATCTAGCTTAGATGGCCCGGATGGCCGGGGTGTTGAGCATGTCCCAGTTTAGGTCGTCTAAAAGTTCAAACACTGAAGATAAAAGGGGGGCGATTAATTTACATATGGTGTCCAGGGCAGAGCTGGGGGCTGAGGGGGGCCTATACTTTTTAAAAGTAGAAGCTGGAACTGTTTGAGCACAGACCTGGATAGCATGACAGAACTTCGCAGGCTATCTCTGCAGTAGATTGCAACTCCACCCCCTTTGCCAGTTATATATAAATAAAATGTTGCAGTTGGGGATTTTTGGTGGCCTTCCTAAGCCAGGATTCAGACACGGCTAGGACATCAGGGTTGGAGGAGTGTTCTAAAGCAGTGAAAAAAACAAACTAGAGAGGAGGCTTCTGATGTTAACATGCATGAAACCAAGGCTTTTACGGTTGCAGAAGTCAACAATGATAGCTCCTGGGGAATAGGAGTGGATCTGGTGGCTACAGGGCCTGGGTTAACCTCTACATCACCAGAGGAACAGAGGAGGAGTAGGATAAGGGTACGGCTAAAGGCTATAAGATCTGGTCGTCTAGTGCGTTGGGGACAGAGAATAAAAGGAGCAGATTTCTGGGTGTGGTAGAATAGATTCAAGGCATAATGTACAGACAAGGGTAGAAAACAGCAGCACAGCAATTTGAATCCGATGCTATGATGGGGTTTGTTCGGTGTTGAGAAATTGATTCTCTCCAAACTCCAAAGCATCAATAATCAGGATAACTTGTTCTGAAACATTACATGGATAAACATGCAAAACATTTGTGCTGTTAACTGTTTACCCAACTGCATATCAAAACACTGTCAACCTCACAATACTCAACAACTTCAACAACTTCAGAATGTGAGTACAGTGGAGGTAAACCTATGCGTTGTGTGACGATGAGAGAGGTTTCGTAGAGGCATCTGGAGGCATCAGTTAACCTAGGTGATACTCTGCATGTGTGTGGGGTGGGACGAAAGAGCTATCTAAGGCATTTTGAGCGGGACTGAGGGCTCTACAGTGAAATAAAACAATAAAAACTAGCCAAGACAGCAGTAGACAAGGCATATTGACATTAGAGAGAGGCATTAAGCAATCACAGGTGTTGATCAGGAGAGCTAAGACAACAACGGGTAAATGGCGATGAATAGGCAGAGCGGGTCAGTTAGGTACATACAGGACCTGAGTTCGAGGCTGGGGCCGGCAGGTAAACAAAATGAGGTACCATGTTATTGAAACAGTCCAGGGGGCATCAGCTGTGTAGGCGCGTGATCATAGGGTCAAAAGAGCAGCAATAGGTGAGTCAGGATACGGTTCGGTAGTCACTATTACACTAGGCGAGCAGGGGACACAGCATTCAGAAAAGCTAGTGGGCCGGGGCTAGTAGATGGTTCTTTGGCGACATCGTAACAGAATAGCCTGCTGAGACCACATCGGGCGATCACGTCGGCAGTACAGTCGTGATGGATCGGCGGGGCTCCGTGTCGACAATAAAGGGTCCAGGCCAATTGGCAAAGGAGGTATTGTAGCCCTAGAATTAGCTGGTATATGGGCCTAGCTCGAGGCTAGCTGGTGCTTGCTTCGGGACAGAGGCGTTAGCTAACAGTAGCCACTCGTTTGCAGCTAGCTAATTGCGATGATCCGGAACAATGATCCTGTGTAATGATCTAGAGCGGCAGGAATCCGGAATATACCACCTCAGTCATCGGCTTCATCAATAAGTGCATCGCCGACGTCGTCCCCACAGTGACCATACGTACACATCTCAACCAGAAACCATGGATTACAGGCAACATCCGCATCGAGTTAAAACTTGTTGGGGCTAGGGGGCAGCATTTTCACTTTTGGATGAAAGGTGTGCCCAGAGTAAACTGCCTCCTACTCTTTCCCAGATGGGAATATATGCATATTATTATTACTTGTGGATAGAAAACACTCTAAAACTGTTTGAATTATGTATGTGAGTATAACAGAACTCATATGGCAGACAAAAACCTGAGAAGAAATCCAAACAGGAAGTGAGAACTCAATTTAAAAAACAGTGCCATTTGTAGTCCAGCTTAGATATGGATGTTTATGCACTTCCTAGGGCTTCCACAAGATGTCACTGTCTTTAGATTCTGGTTGTATGATTCTACTATAAAGGTGGGGCTCATAATAGCTCTTTGAGTGGGTGGTCTGGCAGAAAGCCTCGGTCTCATTGTGCGCCGTCAGGAGAGTGTTCTTGCGGTCCTATGCATTTTTTCAGACAATGAAATTCTCCGGTTGGAACCTTATTGCTGATTAATGTTTAAAACATCCTAAATATGGAATGCATACATCATTTGACTTCTATGACCTGTAACGGAACATTTTGAGTTTTTGTCTGGAGGAATTGCTCGTGCTTTTTGAGGATTGAATGCTGGGCTGAACAAGCTAACAACAAGTGGCTAAATGATGGGCTTTATGGAACTTTATGGAACAAATCAGTCATTGATTGTCGAACTGGGATTCCTGGAACTGCCTTCTGATGAAGATATTCAAAGGTAAGTGAATATTTATAGTGTTTTTTGTAGCTTCTGTTGACGCCAAAATGGCGGGTATTTCTTTGGGTTCTGAGCGCCGTTCTCAGATTATTCTTTTTCTGTAAAGTTTTTAAAAAAATCTGACACAGTGGTTGCATAGACGATACGTTTATCTTTATTTCTGTGAATAACACTTGCATCTTTTATCAATGTTTATTGTGAGTATTTCTGCAAAATCACCGGATGTTTTTGAATCAAAACATTACTGCACGTAACGCCAATGTAAACTGAGATTTTTTTAATGTATATATATATGCACATTATCGAACGAAACACACAATACATGTATAACATGATGTCCTATGAGTGTCATCTGATGGAGATAATCAAAGGTTAGTGATTCATTTTATCTATATTTATGCTTTTGTGACTGTGTGTTTTTGAATTTGGTGGTCATCTAACATTTTGAATATGTTGGGTTTTCGCTGTAAAACATTTAAAAAATCGGACATGATGGGTAGAAACCTGTTGGGGCTAGGGGGCACAAGGAGTTCCCTAAAGGGAACACCCCCTCCCATTCAGCTGAAAAAAATATTATTTAGAAATATTTAACTTTCACACATTAACAAGTCCAATACAGCAAATGAAAGATAAACATCTTGTTAAAAACCTCTTGAGGATCTGCCCCCTTTTTCACATTTTCATCTAAAATGGCCTACCTAATTCTAACTGCCTGTAGCTCAGGCCCTGAAGCAAGGATATGCATATTCTTGGTACCATTTGAAAGGAAACACTTTGATGTTTGTGGAAATGTGAAAGGAATGTATGAGAATTTAACACAATAAATATGGTAAAAGATAATACGAAGAAAAAAACAACCGTTCTTTTGTATTTTTTTTTGTACCATCATCTTTGAAATGCAAGAGAAAGGCCATAATGTATTATTCCAGCCCACGTGCAATGTAGATTTTGGCCACTAGATGGCAGTAGTGTATGTGCAGCATTTTAGGCTGATCCAATGAACCATTGTATTTATGTTCAAACTGTTGTATCAAGACTGCCCAAATGTGCCTAATATCCTCAAACAATAGCATGGTATTCCTTCACTGTAATAGCTGCTGTAAATTTGAAGGTGCAGTTAGATTAACAAGAATTGAAGCTTTCTGCCAATATCAGATATGTCTATGTCCTGGGAAATGTTCTTGTTACTTACAACCTCATGCTAATCGCATTAGCCTACGTTAGCTCAACCGTCCCGTGGAAGGGGCACCGACTCCCGAAACCAAATCTAAACAAGGCCAAATCAGAAAGTCGCCTTTTAAGCTTGCAGTGTACATGAGGGAATGCCAAGTTGGCTGTCAATTAGCCAAACAATAGACCAAACGACATTGATTATTTATCTAAAGTAGTTGCTGGGGAACAACCCAAACCACAAGGCTCACTTGTGTAGAAACTATAGTATACTAATGAATGAATGAACATTTCTGTAAATGTGAATTTACACCACAGTGTATACAGTGAAGTAAATTCAGTGAAGTATATTAAAATCTGCTAAATGGTACTACATACAAGTAAAAACAACATCAACTGTCGGGTTTCCTGCATGTCTTCATTTATCCCCTGGCGACCCTAAAGTTGTGGCTCTATGCTCTATGCCTAGAAGATGCAGGCAGAGAAATATCCCACAAGCCTTACAGACCCTTTCTATAATCATGACTAACCTTCCCAACACCACACTCAACACGGGCTCTAACTGACCGTGCTGATGATGGGAAGAGATTGTCCTTTGTACTAATTTGGGAGAGACTGTCCATTGTACTAATTAAGGGTAACTACTAATTCAGGCTAGTAATTAGTCTATTGGACTGTCTCCTTGCCGGAGAGGGTGTCTACCCCCGGCAGGTCCAACCAAGCCAGACAGGTCGAAGGGTAGTAGGCGGACAAAGCACCACCTAAAACAAAATCCCCCACCACCTAAAAAAAAATGACGTGTTACATGAACCTTTACTAAAGAAAGAAACAGACTGGATCAAAGGCAACGACCTGGTGGAGATCTTCTCAAGCCTGTGAATTAAGGTTAAAGTCTACAAGTACGAAATGCATTAAAGTCAAGTCTGTCTGGTCAGTGTTTAAGGTTATTAGATGGTGGACCATTAGATTGGCTTTCCTTTCTTTCAACACTTTGGAGTGAGAAGACTGAATTAGAACATTTGATTGGATTCATATTCATCAATATGCAAGAGGTTGGTCAAAAAAAAACGTCATTACGAATGCAACAAAAATAATATCAACCAAGCATATTATTTCAATCAAAAAGGCTTGTAATAATTGTAATAGGCTTAGTTTGAGAGGTGGGTTATTATTCACAGTTTATTTTTGGGCTGTCTCAGAGCTTCAAATGTAAAAATAACAATTTCTCCAATCAATTATGTGTTTATAATACTGTGCATTTTTACATTGCACAGTGGATTAGTTTCACCAGGTCTTTGATTGAGTTACAGAATTCTTTATTTGAATTGGAACTCCATGAGCTGACACCTTGGCAACCACTTGTCTTCCTGGTAAATCAAATCAAACTTTATTTGTCACAAGCGCCGAATACAACAGGTGTAGTACTATCAAGCCCTTTGAAGAAATGCTTAGCGGCCAAGACTGAATTCAAACACGAGTTGGTTTCGATGTGTGGTTTGATGTGGGTGTCTCTTGTGTGTTCGCAGGTGGGGGAAACTATCCAAATTATTTAGCCAATTAGCTTCAAGCTAGCTGGTGTGCGACTATGGCAAAATTGTTTTCATGTTGCACACCTTTTAGTTTTCTCATTAAATGCTTTCAATATTTGTATATGAATTTCTACAATTTATAGTTGGTTTAAGGTTTTTAAGTCATTGAAATTTGGAGCACTTGGAATTTTTATATATATTGTCCCATGTACATTGTGTAATTTAACGATGGTCCCTAACTAGCCCCATAGAGATATTCAAACTCAACCCTAATTTACCATAGACATTACGATTAGGTCACGTGCAGCTGCACTCTGAATTGATAATTACTTGTGTGCTGCCAGCTGTGGGCAGAATTGAAACAAACCCAACCTTAATTTACGTTGTGAGGCAGTCACGACCAAAAGTCTCACAAAACTCTTGTTTTGGACGAGACTGACTTCATGACCAAAATTATCCTATTTACATTTAGTAGTACATTTTGACACTAGAATAAATGTTTCGCCATCATATCGATGCCACATAGGTTGTTTTCTAAATGCGAAGGTCATTTTTTTAGGGGCAGTTGCTCTTTAACCAGTCATCCAATACATGCACTTACAGTGATTCACTTTCTATGTTGAAATTGTACTGCTTGTAAAAAATTATCTATGTAATCTGTTTTGGTTGACGGATAACGATTTGAAATTGAGCAATATAGACACTTTTTTTTTATGTATAGGAAGTAGAGAAAGAAATTAGAATACGTTGTAAAAAAAAAAGAAACAGAGAAAAAGAAACAGAGAAAAAAGAAACAGAGAAGAAAGAAACAGAGAAAAAAGAAACAGAGAAAAAAGAAACAGAGAAAAAGAAACAGAGAAAAAGAAACAGAGAAGAAAGAAACAGAGAAAAAAGAAACAGAGAAGAAAGAAACAGAGAAAAAAGAAACAGAGAAAAAAGAAACAGAGAAAAAGAAACAGAGAAGAAAGAAACAGAGAAAAAAGAAACAGAGAAGAAAGAAACAGAGAAAAAAGAAACAGAGAAAAAAGAAACAGAGAAAAAAGAAACAGAGAAAAACAAACAGGTTGCCACAAAACAACGGTCTGTGCTCCCACCTGAGGTGTGACTCCAGCACGCGGTCCAGACGTTTGTAGAAGGGTCGGGAGGTGAAGTAGCCGCTCCAGTAGTGGTCATCTCGGTCTGCGTAGGTGAAGAAGTCTCCGCTGACCACAGGTAAAGAGGGAACAGTGTGACCGGGGTCTGTGGCCGATTTACGAAGAGCATTGAAGTAATCCGTGATGGTGCCGAACTGAGCCTAGAACAGAATACGCCAGTTAGAAGAGATCAAGCTCTATCGTTAATGCTGTAGGGTAGTTTACTCTTCTGCTTAATTGAGGGTGGGAAGCCAACAAAACACACCATTTCACGATCGACCATCAGTCATTCCAATGATGTGTTGCATCAAAACCTTAACCCCCACCATCTTCCACTATTGCAAACCTAATAAACCTGAAATAAACCTGGCCGCTTGAAAAGGAAAACTTCCTGCATATTCAACGCAACATTCCAGCTCCCAAAGTCAGACCTTGACGTGTAGTTCTGGATGAGAGTTCATGTAGTCAAAGAGCTTCTGGTAGTTCTGGAACTGCTGGTCCCACTCCAAGGCCTCTGTGTAGCGGAAGTCGTCCCCCAGGGGGACCATCACCACCTTGGTTCGGAATAGCTTGGACTTCTTCCTGTACTGGTCCAGCAGCATCTGAACCCTAGGGATCATGGGAAAAAGAGTCACTATACTACAACAAATTCAGTTTTCATTACATATTAAGCTGTAATCGTGCTTCTACACCTACATTGCTTGCTGTTTGGGGGTTTTAGGCTGGGTTTCTGTACGGCACTTTGTGACATCAGCTGATGTAAGAAGGGCTTTATAAATACATTTGATTGATTGATTGATAATTGTCAATGAATTATCTGTGAGTGTGTTCGTGCATTCACGTGTGTGGTCAATTCTCTAGTCTCTAGTGGATTTGCTACTGTGTCAGAAAGTCCACTTATCATCAGAGACTATCTTGTGTTAGAAAAACAAAGGCCATCTGAAATTCCTTTTACCACAAAATATTATCGTACAGTAGCTTCGATGTCTCATCTTATTCATACAAAGTGTTTGACCCTTGTCCATAACATTATCAAACTGAGGAGAGAATGTGGACCATCTGTCTACCCCATAAACAAGTGTTTCTAATACTTGTCTGTACTAGGGAGAAGATAGCTACAGGACAGACCACAGATTAAGAAACACTTTACATAGAGGACCCAAAGCCTTTGTGGCCAGCTTTGCTTTTGTCGTGTTTGAATGTCAAGTGTTGTTAGTAACTGTGAGCCTCAAGCCAAAGACAATTTCCTGTTTCATGTAAATTCGATAGAACAATAAAGATTGGTTTCTTATAGAGACACAGTATATCACTCTCATTCCATTTCTATGTGATTGGTCACCTCTGTTGTACATTTCCATCCGTGATTGGCTGAGGGGGGACCCTCCAGGGACAGCTGACCCGCCCACCAGGAAGTCTCTTGAAGTCAAATTGGCAGCAGATCTTGGGGTCGGGGCCACACGTGTGGGGAACATCGTAACTGTAGAAGGGCATCATGTGACATAGAATGTCCGTGCTGGAGGCTGGGTCTGCACACAGATAGAATAGAACATGAAATAGAATAGAGAATTAGAATATAACATAGAAATAGAATAGAGTATTAGAATAGAACATAGAAAATATGTATTTTCTTCCTAACGGTATGTCTTGTGTGGTATTTGCATTTGACAGAACAAAGAATGCACAAGCATTCTTATGACAACATTTCAGAATGTGGACTGTAAACATATAGCTAGCATGCAATGTCTAAAAAAAAGAAAACTGTTTACATTTCTATCTGAAAGAGACTGGCCGCTGTATGCACGCAGTATTCAAAAGTACTAACATTTATTCCTTATTAGAAATAACAACTAATTCCTGGTTGCTTGTATGATGATATAAAATTATATATAATATATAATCAGATATAATCTGATCTGGCACTGAACCGATGACTAATTTGCTACGACCAAGCAGTAGCGGTGCGTGGGTAAAATCACTGGGGAAGCCCCCCCCCCCCCCCCTAAAAAAAGAATGATGATGTTTGTAACCTGTTAATTCATATGACTTGCCAATATATAGGCCTAAAAGCCGAGACAATAAGAAGACACAGCAGCATAATAAATTAAACCACAGCTTTGTTTTATCACAAAACCAGATGGCATCCTCTGTCCAGTGAAGTCCACAAAGCATATTGCATGTAACAAACAGTTGCATGGTCAAGCAAGTTAATGTTTCCGACATTTAAAGACCACTAAAAAACTTTGAAGCACAAAGAGTTACGGCAAGTCGCAAAGACAACAAGAGCTGCCTCTACTATTCCAGCACCATTTGAACATCAAATCACCTATGCTTAGTCCAATACAATGACAACTAACAGATACCAAAAACTATTTAGTCCAATCAACGTAAGCTGAATATGATGTGGCTGTCCATGGTTCTGATTTGTGTGTGTGTGTGCGTGCGTGCGTACGCGTTTCTTGCAAGCAGAAAAACACGTTGACACCATTCTCCTCTCTTTCATGTTGACAAAACGGTCTACCACTCATATAGTAGACACTTATTTTTTGTTGTCCTAGGCTACTTGGCTAAAATGCTTGCTCGCGAGCCTAACTTCCATTCATGGGTAACGTTAGCTAGTTAGCATTAGCCTTCTACATCTAGCTACATGTTGAACTTCCATCCTCTCAGGCCAGGGGCACAACAATGTATGAATTAATGGTTGGTTCACAATTGCCGTTATAATCATTGGCCAGTACGACGAATTAAGTAAAACCACAAGTTCAAATCCCTATGTCCATCCATGGCTAATTTAGGAAAGGGTTCATTTTAGCTAGCTAACAATAGGAAGGACAACAACACGAGATGCAACAATTAAAGTTTTTCTGTCAATAACATATGCTCTCAATGGGATTTGATAGGAGTGATTCCAAAATCCAATGTGGCTTCCCTTAACACTTTGTTTTGGTGTGCCAGGACCATTCACAGATGAGCTTTCTCAGTTTCTCTCAACTCTGATTGGCAAATTTTGTATACTTTTTTTTTATCAAGGGAGGCCAAATGCTCGCTGGCTTCCTTTGCCTTCAATGCTACGGGTGGCAACAGTGTCATACACGTTTGGACCAGACAGCATCAGATAGATGGCATTCACATTGAGAGACAGAGGGGCGCTGTTTCGCTCGCTTATATGCTTTCTCCTGGGAGATACTCTTGCGAATTGAAGGAAAATTATGAAACACAGAGAGACGAAAGATAAATCATTTATGTTTTTAAATGTTAATTGGTAAAAATGTTGGGGAAGCCTGGTTTCCCTTGGCATCTATGAATACACACCACTGCAGCCAAGTGAGATTAAATCCTATTTGTCCTGCAGTGGAAGTGGCCTGCTTCCTGAGCTGGAGCACGCTGTCACCTCCCATATGGATCTGCCAGTGTGACATTGCACATTTCAAACCATGCACTCTATTATGCCACAGGATGTCTGTCTCTCAAAACAATAGCAGAGTGATGTTTCCAACCCCTACATCAATGTTGGTTTTCCATGACATGTATTTGACCCCGCGTTTGTTATTGAGTAGAGGGAACAGTGTCACGTGTGCTCCCTCTCCAGCCTCTAGGTCACCAGGCAGTTCATTATGGGGCACACCTGTCACCATCGTTACGTGCACCTGCGCGTCATCAGACTCACCTGGACTCCATCACCTCCTTAATTACCTGCCCTATTTATGTCACTCCCTTTGGTTCCTTCCCCGGGCGTTATTGTTTCTGGTTCTTATGTGATATTATGTTGTGTTTATTTCTTAAAACACTCACTCACCCTGAACCTGCTTCCCGACTCTCGGCGCACATCGTTACACATACAGAGAAGGTAAGCAGCATACACAGTAGCTTTAGAAAGCTTAATAATATACTGTATTCTACTGTTATTTGACCAGTAAGTTGCAGGTAAAACAACATTCTCAGACCAACCGATTGTCATTCGACGTTCATTTCATTCAAGTCTTCAAAGCTAAAAAACACGACTTTAAAAAAAATCTCATGTATATAATGTAGGTGCTCTTTGATTTGTATGTTTCAAAACATTGTCCAGAGACTAAGCTATATAATTAGGGAGTGTGTCCCCTGGCAGAATGGCACCACAGCCAAACAAACTAATCTACTCAAATCAAATTGTATTTATCACATGAGCCAAATACAACTGGTATAAACTTTAGTGAAATTCTGGCTTACGAACCTTTCACAACGATGCAGTTTAAAAAAATTAAACACTGACTAACAAATGAATCAAATAAAGTACACAAGAATGAAGCTATATACAGGTAGTACCAGTATCAGATCAATGTGCAGAGGTACGAGGTACTTGAGGTAGATATGTACATGAAGGCAGGGTAAAGTGACTAGGCATCGGGCTAGATAATAATAAAAATAGAGTAGCAGCAGCAAATGATGTGTAAAAGTATGTGTGCTTGTGTTTGTGTGTGCCTATGTATGTTTGTTGTGTCGGTATGTGTGTGTGTGTGCATTATGTATTTGAATATGTGAGTGATTTGCGTGGGAGAGACAATGTAGTGTGTGTGTGAGTATTTAAAGTCTAGTGAGTGTGCAAGGTATCAGTGCAGATAGTTTGGGTACCATTGGTTTACTATTGGTTGACTACTAGTTGGTTGACTACTAGTCTACAGCTTGGGTGATTGGAGTCTTTGGCCACCGCCTGATATAGAGGTCCTGTGGCAGGGAGCTCAGCCCCAGTGACGTATTGGGCTGTTCACACCACCCTTTGTAGCGCTTTACGCCATACCAAGCGGTGATGCAGCCAGTCAAGATGCTCTCGATGGTGCAGCTGTCGAACTTTATAAGGATTTGAGGGCCCATGCCAAATCTTTTCAGCCTCCCGAGGGGCATCAACAAGTATTCAATTCCAACATAAAACACTTCGATAAAAGTGAACCATAAGAACAGAGCACAAACTGATCTGCTCTTTCATCATTGTCTACTATTAAATAACCATAACAGTATTTTATCATTTTCATGACGTAAATAAAAAATTGTACAGACAGATGCTCTGGCATTGCAGACGATTTCAGCATCTGTCTACCCAGTGAGAATCATTAATGAGTACTGTATCATTTGGCTTAGGGGTTTGAGTAATCACCTGTTTTTGGACAGAGCGTCTGGAGGACGGTTGGTTCAACATGGCTGCATGGACCCACTAACTAACAACGCCCGTTCTGTTACCAACTGATCCCTGTCACATGCGCGCGCAGGCACACACAGACACACAAAGCAGATGGTTCACGGCAAATGTGAAACCCCTTATGTTGGTCATGAGGATGTGGTCTCCATTGTCCTTATCAATCAGCATGCTCATCATCAGACCTGGGTTCAAATAGTACTTATCTTCTTTCAAATGCTTCAGCTGTACTCGATTGAGCTTGCCTGGTGTAATGGAACCAACGTAATTGTTTCAAAAGTGAAAACCCTGCCCATCTGGCACTACGTTCAAGCTCAAACACAAATTGAAAGAAATCAAATACTATTTGAACCGAGATCTGTTCATCGCATGAAATGCCTGCCAGACATTTTTAAAGCCAGGCCTCAGTCCATACAAGGAGACAATCCCCTATACCACAGATGCTATAAGATGACGCCAAACAAAATCGGTGCCTTGAGAGACATGCATGTGATACGCATGAGAAATCCCTCTGCAGTGGTCTGAGCGAGTCAATACCGTCCACAGCAGATGCTACTGTCGCCTATCCTAGCACTTTTAGTTACACAAGCTGATTGTCCAGAGTTCAACACTGGGCATCAAACCATCCACAGCATCTGCCACAGCAAATATGTAAAGGAAATGGAAGTAGCTGGAAGCATGCGTTGCATGAGTATAAAGTAGTCACTCTGAGGTCATGTTCTTTTGATTCTGCCGATTTATAATTAAAACTAGGACTTTGAATATGCTAAATTCAATGGGTGAGCTAGCGCCTGAAACACCGAATGACTGAGAATAGAGGCATGAGGAGCAGATCTCTGGGCAGAGATCCGAAAGAGGCACTGGGTGTTTATTTGAGGGCCTAAACGCCCCACCTAGAAAACAATCTAGCTAGGGGAAACACTGGCTCTGGGAAAGCACCCTGAGAGAGCCACAGGGGACACAATCAGTCTGCATACTTGCCCCAGTTCTGTCTCCAGAAGAACTCCAGGGTCTTCTGACTGGCAAAGTGTTTCTTGACTGAGTAGTGCACCCTCTGGATAAGCATGTTGGCCAGGCCAGCCTGTTTCAGCAGGTACGCGTTGGTAGGGGAGTAGCCAAACGGGTCCACAGCCCAGCCCGTCTCGGGTTTCACGCCTAACAGGGAAAACCAGAAGGAAGATTCAGGTTCGTGCAAACAACTCTCCTCAAAATGTTGAGGAAAAATGGATAAACAATAGAAAACAATGAAACATCACCTAAAAATCTTTTGTGATAAACTTCTGTTACACAGGTCATCCCGTTCAATCAACCAGTCTTCATTTGTCATCCTCCCTAACTTTTTAAGTCACCAGCTGCCACTGGGTTAATGTGTTCATGTGTAAACAGTTCAAATCTCTGATGGTTAAAGTATGCCAATCATTTTGTGTCAATCACGCAAAATAACAAATATGTTGAGCAAATACACAGAGTACAAAACATTAGGAGAGTGTTAATTCAAGACAAATCACAAGCAAGTAGCTATCATTTGTGACTGGATGCGTGTGTAAACACACCTCTCTCTCCAGCACAGGAATACAAACAGCTTCACAGTGAGTGTACAAAATAATATGAACACCTGCTCTTTCCATGGCATAGCCGGACCAGGTGAAACCAGCTTAAAGCTATGATCTCTTATTGATGCCACTTGTTAAATCTACTTCAATCACTGTAGACTGTAAACCTCAAAACAATTGAGACATGGATTGTGTATGCGTGCCAATCAGAGGGTGAATGGTCAAGACAAAATATTTAAGTGCCTTATAACTGGGTTTGGTGGTAGGTGCCAGGCGCACCGGTTTGTGTCAAGAACTGCAACGCTGCTGGGTTTTTCACGCTCAACAGTTTCCAGTGTGTATCAAGAATGGCCAAATTGACACAACTGTGGGAAGCATTGGAGTCAACATGGGCCAGCATCCCTGTGGAACACTTTCGACACCTTGTAGAGTCCCATTCCCCTGAAGAATTGAGGTTGTTCTGAGGGGAAAAAGGGGGAGCAACAAAATATTAGGAAGATGTTCCAAATGTTTTGTACACTCAGTGTATGTTGTGCTTGCCAACAACATTTATTTTTTACGATCTCTTTCCAGATAACAAATGCCTGATATATTTATTATGTACTCACCCAAATTTCTCTCCAACCACTGGTGTCCCTCCAATAGCTGATCAATTAATGCAAAGTAGTGTGAGTTGGCTTCATCAGGCATCACCCAGCCTCCAGTTGTAATCTCCAACTGGCCTCGCTCAACCAGACTAAACAACACAGGGGAAAAAAAACGTTAAAAAAAACAGTGGCTTAAAAAGAGATGCTTTCGGTCACAAACATTATGACATGGATAATACGACAATCTGAGGGTGTCAAACATGCATCTTAGTTGCAGGAGAAATCAAGGCCTCTACATATTGCAATAATCAGATTCATCTCCTCCTCCGTTGCTGTTTAATTATCTTACTCCTATGTCCTAAGAGTGAAACCAACCACTTTAGTAGATCCCCCTCCCCTCTTACTAGAAACCTCTTGCATTGACTTTGAGTCAGCATCGTTCCCCTGTTCACAGAGCATATTTCAACTGCAGACCTCTTTAACGTGTCCCTGGCAAGTCCCTATAATATGTTGCTGCATGGAGCAGCAACACAAAGTACGACGACTCAGCCCTTTTTGGAATAGGAATAGCTCTTTATTTTCTCTCCTTGGAAACCGTATTTTCCTCTGGGATCATTCAATCACCGGTGGGTTTCTTTCACTGTTCTATGATTGGACAGGCGGGAGCGGGGTGTAGTGTAGGTCTGTCCGGGCGTTGAAGAGTTGGAGTGAGGAAAGCAGGTGCCATCTTCACTGAGCCGATAGCAACACTGCATTCTAACGAGGACGGATGGATGTGGATGTCCTACAAATCGCAAACATGCTGCTCAAAAACAAGTTCCTCTCAAATCCTAAAGGTGTTTTCCCGAAGAAATAATGAGGTTGTTTGTTTGAATTTCTTGAGCGATAGTTCTCCGTGTACTGTAACGGGGGACATTTTATCATTAAGCGCCAGACCTTGAATTTGCTGACATCAAATGAAAACCTGCAAAGAAAATAAGTTATTAAATGAGCAACACCACCCTTCAAAAAAAAGAGCAAACACGGAATATTCTCCAACAAAAAAAAGGAATGGATCTGGTTCTCTTTGAACTCCCTGCGCATCAAATCAATAGTGAATAAATATTAGTGTTGGATTTTTCATCTTCCTCCATCCTTCACCTTAAGGCTGTTTTTGCTTGTGCTCCTAATTGGAATTCTAACCTGCAGCTGAAATGTTTATTGCATTTCATACACCGTTTTGTAATCTCCCAAGGCTTAGTGCTGAAACCTTACCCGCCAGTAGCTCATCGTGAGCATGGCCAATGCACACAGCATTTGTGATACCCTCTTTGCCTTTGGGGCTGTTTTCTGAAGCGGAAAACCCTATCCCCATCACTCCCTCCATGTCGTTCGCAGAGAACCCCCTAACTCCTGACAACTGTTACATCCTCAAGGGGACATTATCAACAGCAAAGAGACTGAGGCAGAGAGAGAGAGAGCATGTGTGAGCCCATGTGCCTCTCACAAGCACAATTGATTTTATGACCTCACGACCATTTGGAGTCAGTTTGGCTTGTTAAGGCAATTCAAACCAATGCACTCCTGCTACCAGGTAAAGAATAGTTGTACTGTAAACTGGGCCATTGATTTACCTGTACATACTGTATAATGACAATCTCAGGCTGTGAGGTTGAGTTAATTTATCTACAACTTCACTTCTAATGTCATTGCATTTTTAATAAACCCTATAAAACCGCTAGCCCTAAGCAAGGTATAACCTTGCTTTAATTAAAATGGGAATAACAGGAGCAACGGAATGTTATTGCAAATCCACTAAGGAATTCGCTTCCATGTTTACAGCAGCCAAGCTAAATCAAGAATACACTAACAGAATCCATAAGTGATTTGCAGTGGTGTACAGTACTTAAGTAAAAATACTTGAAAGTACTAATTAAGTTGTTTTATTCCTGTACTTTACTTTACTATTCATATTTTTGAAAACTTTTACTTTTACTTCACTACATTCCGAAAGAAAAGTATGTACTTTTTACTCCATACATTTTCCCTGACACACAAAAGAACTTGTTACATTTTGAATAGCAGGACAGGAAAATGGTCTAATTCACACACTTATCAAGAGAACATTCCTGGACGTCCCTACTGCTTCTGATCTGGCAGACTCACTAAACACATGCTTTATTTGTAAATGATGTCTGATTGTTGGAGCGTGCCCCTGGCTATCCGTAAAGAAATTATAAAATGATGCCCGTCTGGTTTGCTTTATATAAGGATTTTTTTTACTTTTCATACTTAAGTATATTTTAATACATTTAGACTTACTCAAGTAGGATTTTACTGGCCGATTTTCACTTTTACTTGACAAATTTTCTTTTAAGGTGTCATACTTGAGTAAAAGTAAAGATAACTGGGAACTTTTTTCACCACTGGTGATTTGCTGCTCGTATTGATTTCAGTCTCAACTTGACGATAGAATGACACAGACAGAACTCCTACCTCTTGACAGCGTCTCTCTTCTGGCCGTCGATGTTGTCCCACCACTTGGAGAAGTAGGAGATCTCGGACCAGATCATTTTCCTGCGGCTGTCCTCGTGGAGTTTCACCACCATGTTGTTCAGGATGTGCTGGGTCTGGTCCCGGTAGTAGTCGTCAAACGTCTTCAGCCATCCTGAAAATGAACAAATGGACAACTATGACAAAGTGGTTGAGCATACATTACGACTGTAGAGTGGTGTGTACCGGAACAATCTATGTGTGCTCAGTTCTACATAAATGCTATGTGGTCTATCTGTCTGCCATAGATTAAATTAACGGATTCAATAAAGCCATCATTATCATCATCAGGTGAATGAGCAGAACATGTGGTTCAATCAATTTGCCACATCCATTGATTTCACATGTTATCATATTTCCAATCAATGCAATTTTCAGATTTTTTTTAATGCATTGTTCTTTCCACTGCAAGACAAAAATAGGTTAAATCATCCAGTGAACGGCAAACAGGCCTGAGTGCTTTTAATCTATGCAAGGGTGTGAGAATAGTCATGAGCTACAGTATACAGCTGTAAGGGGAAGACCAACCCAGTTAAACCAGAAAGTCAGCTCCAGTTACTAAAGAGTTAACCAATCTCAGGAACAAAGAATAGACTGGACCTGGCTGTTACTGAGCTGCAGATGCTGCTACTGAGCATACACACGATGTGACAAGCGCCCGGAACTACCAGCACTCTTATTGCCTGCACTGACGCCTTAGTCTCTAGAATGCTTGTGAGGGACTACGCCTTCACACTGGAATACATAGTTCAAATGTTCTGTTTCGGTGGAAAATGTAACAGTGAGGAAATGTATAGAAAACAGGCTTCTCATACGTCTGATCAATTGTTTTCGTTTTCTGATCAATTGTTTTAGTGGTAACAGGACAAGACTTTCATCAATTGCTCTACGACCTTTATGTTGTGTAATTAAGCAATAAGGCACGATGGGATGTGGTATAAAGCCATTATACCACGGCTAAAGGCCGTTCTTAAGCACGACACACCGCGGAGTGCCTGGATACAGCCCTTAGCCGTGGTATATTGGCCATATACCACAAGCCCCTGAGGTGCCTTATTGCTATTATAAACTAGTTACCAATGTAATTAGAGCAGTAAAAATACATGTTTTGTCATACCTGTAGCATATGGTCTGATATACAACGACTGTCAGAATTTAGGGTTCGAACCACCCAGTTTATAATGTGGTATAATGTAGTCTTTACGTTGTATACTGTGGTATAACGCTTGTCTTTACGTTGTATACTGTGGTATAATGCTTGTCTTTACAATGTATACTGTGGTATAATGCTTGCTCCCTTGGCAGACCATGAAACACAATTAACCTAGAAATATGATTCCTGACTGCTGAGGAGCTGCCTACGCCTTGCTTCCTGTCTACACGAGGTGTGACCGTATTAAGTAGAGTAAACAAAGCGTTGAAGAAGTCACAGAGGAAAGTACAGTGTTTCTAGGTTAGCTTCTAAGGGACAATATACTCCAAAATGAAATGTGAGCGGATGTTTTTTAAACCTCAAAGGTAGTCTTATGTCAAGACAAATCCATGTCCCACACCATCAGCTGTGAAGAACTACAACTTGGTTTTGGAATGTGGTGTCCCTTTAATGCCCTCTGAAGTAGTGCACTGCTTACCAGGATCATTGTGTGAGTGGGGCACAACAAAGACTTGCAGTGGCTCGCTGTCCCATTCATTCTCCTGGTAGGTGATGTCAAATCCTTGTTTCCACACTCCCCCATCAGGATTGTCAAAGGTCAGAAGGTCATAAACATCCAGCAACTGAAAAAGACACACAAAAAACAAACACTCCAACCCCTGTTTCTGTTTTCTCCCCTGAGAAAAATGGTGGGATATTCTTTGAGGTAAATGACTACCATGAAGAAGGCTAACATACACTGAAGTATATTTCAGCTGTTTATTGTCAACAATGTATGATTAGTAGTATTGAAAGTATTGAACAATATGGCCACAAATAGTCTTGTGTCACTGGTTTGCAGCAAAGCGTCACTTTATTAGGCAATGTTGCCTACTCTAGAATGTGTTCTAAGGAAGTTTAATGTTTAATTGCTTCAGCTTCAGTTTTGTGTTCACTTTATGTCCAAGTAGCAGTTTACATACTCATCTCATATGTATATACTGTACTCGATACCATCTACTGTATCTTGCCTATGCTGCTCTGTACCATCACTCATTCATATATCCTTATGTACATATTCTTTATCCCCTTACACTGTGTATAAGACAGTAGTTTTGGAATTGTTAGTTAGATTACTTGTTGGTTATTACTGCATTGTCGGAACTAGAAGCACAAGCATTTCGCTACACTCGCATTAACATCTGCTAACCATGTGTATGTGACAAATAAAATTTGATTTGAAATTAAGTGCCCTACTCCACCATAGTGGAAAGAAAGAAAAAGAAAAGAAAACAACGCATCTGTCCCTGGAAATCGGTGTATGATAACATTCACATCTGTGATATCGGCAGGTCAGAAGAATGCAAATGAGAGATGGAACTTCTAATGCAACAGAGGCTGCTTGGGGTTTCTCTGGGACTCGCGCCAACTTAAATATCTGTCTTTGTTTTACGGCCAAATAAAATAACGGAATAATTGGAATGTGATACCGAGAGGACAAGATGATAAAATGTGTTGTCTGTCATGGGTTTATATGTCCAGTATGGAATGGTACAAGAACCCTTACTAAAGCCATGGTTTTAATAACAGGAACATGAAACACAGAAAATAGCTTGTTATCATGATTGGTGTCAAGAAGAAACATGATGACATACAGTACATTCGGAAAGTATTCAGACCCCTTGAATTTTTCCACATTTTGTTATGTTACAGCCTGATTCTAAAAATATATATATTTTTAATAATCCTCAACAATCTACACACAATACCCCATAACGACAAAAGTGGAAACAGGTTTGTAGACATTTTTGCACATTTTATTAAAAATGAAAAACATAACATATATATAAATAATGTAAGTATTCAGACCCTTTGCTATGAGACTCGAAATGGACCTCAGGTGCATCCTGTTTCCATTGATCATCCATGAAATGTTTCTACAACTTGATTGGAGTTCACCTGTGGTAAATTCAATTGATTGGACATGATTTGGAAAGGCACAGACCTGTCTATATAAAGTCTCACAATTGTCAGTGCATGTCAGAGCAAAAACCAAGCCATAATGTCGAAGGAAATGTCCGTAGAGCTCCGAGACAGGATTATGTTGAGTCACAGATCTGGGGAAGGGTACCAAAATATTTATGCAGCATTGAAGGTCCCCAAGAACACAGTGGCCTCCATCATTCTTAAATTGAATAACTTTGGAACTACCAAGACTCTTCCTAGAGCTGGCCGCCCGGCCAAACTGAGCAACTGAGCAACTGAGAAGGGCCTTGGTCAGGGAGGTGACCAAGAACCCGATGGTCACTCTGACAGAGCTCCAGAGTTCCTCTGTGGAGATGGGAGAATCTTCCAGAAGGACAACCATCTCTGCACCACTCCACTAATCAGGCCTTTATGGTAAAGTGATCAGACTGAAGCCACTCCTCAGTAAAAGGCACATGACAGCCCACTTGGAGTCTGCCAAAAGGCACCAAAATGACTCAGACCATGAGAAACAATATTCTCTGGTCTGATGAAACCAAGATTGAACTCTTTGGCCTGAATGCCAAGCAGCACATCTGGAGGAAACCTGGCACCATCCCTATGGTGAAGCATGGTGGTAGCAGCATCATGCTGTTGGGATGTCTTTCAGCAGCATGGACTGGGAGCTAGTCAGGACTGAGGGAAAGAAGAACGGAGCAAAGTGCAAAGAGATCCTTGATGAAACCTGCTCCAGAGTGCTCAGTTCGCCATCCAACAGGACAACAACCCATAAGCACACAGTCAAGACAATGCAGGAGTGCCTTCGGGACAAGTCTTTGAATGTCCTCGAGCGGCCCCGCCAGAGCCTGGACTTGAACCCGATCAAACATCTCTGGAGAGACCTGAAACAATCTGTGCAGCGACGCTCCCCATACAGTTTGTATCGTCATACCCAAGAAGACTCGGGGCTGCTATCGCTGTCAATAGTGCATCAACAAAGTACTGAGTAAAGGGTCTGAATTTTTAGAATTGAAGTCGATCAAGCTTCCTGACTGACGGATGTTTTGAGATGATCTATTTTGTGAAGTGCACCAGTCCCTCCTGCAGCAAAGCACCCCCACAACATGATGCTGCCACCCCTGTGCTTCACGGTTGGGATGGTGTTCTTCGGCTTACAAGTATCCCCATTTTTCCTCCAAACATAATGATGGTCATTATGGCCAAACAGTTCTGTTTTTGTTTCATCAGACCAGAGGACATTTCTCCAAAAAGTACGATCTTGTGTCCCCTTGTGCAGTTGCAAACCGTAGTCTGGCTTTTTTATGGCGTTATTGGAGCAGTGGCTTCTTCCTTGCTGAACGGCCTTTCAGGTTATGTCGATATAGGACTCGTTTTCCTGTGGATATAGATAGTTTTGTACCCGTTTCCTCCAGCATCTTCATAAAGTCCTTTGCTGTTGTTCTGGGATTGATTTGCACTTTTTGCACCAAAGTACATTCATCTCTAGGTGACAGAATGTGTCTCCTTCCTGAGCGGTATGATGGCTGCGTGGTCCCATGGTGTTTATACTTGCGTACTATTGTTTGTACAGATGAACGTGGTACCTTCAGGCGTTTGGAAATTGCTCTCAGGGGTGAACCAGACTTGTGGAGGTCTACCATTTTTTTTCTGAGGTCTTGGCTGATTTCTTTAGATTTTCCCATGATGTCAAGCAAAGAGGCACTGAGTTTGAAGGTAGGTCTTGAAATACATTGGGGTGGCAGGGTAGCCTAGTGGTTAGAGCGTTGGGCTAGTAACCGGAAGGTTGCAAGTACAAACCCCCGAGCTGACAAGGTACAAATTTGTCGTTCTGAACAGGCAGTTAGCCTAGGAACCGAGAGTTGTCATTGAAAATAAGAATTTGTTCTTAACTGACTTGCTTAGTTAAATAAATAAACATCCACTGGTACACCTCCAATTGACTCAAATGATGTCAATTAGCCTATCAGAAGCTTCTAATGACATAATTTTCTGGAATTTTACAAGCTGTTTAAAGGCACAGTCAGCTTAGAGTATGTAAACTTCTAACCCATTGGCATTGTGATATAATGATTTATAAGTGAAATCTGTCCGTAAACCATTTTTGGAAAAATTACTTGTGTTATGCACAAAGTAGATGTCCTGACCGACTTGCCAAAACTATAGTTTGTTAACAAGATTGTGGAGTGGTTGAAAAAAGTTTTAATGACTCCAACCTAAGTGTATGTATACTTCCGACTTCAACTGTATGTAAATGTGATACTTCAGTTTGAATTTTTAATAAACGTGCAAAAATGTCTAAAAACCTGTTTTGGCTTTGTCATTATGGGCTATTGTGTGTAGATGGATGAGGGGGGGGAAATAACTATTTAATATATATTAGAATAAGGCTGTAAAGTAACAAAATGTGGAAAAAGTCAAGAGGTCTGAATACTTTCCGAATGCTCCTTCTCTGGTTCAGGCTGAAGAGCTCCAAGACTGCTTTTCAGTCATTGCAGGCCTCCCTTTATGGTCTCAAACTGGTCTTGAATATACAAAAAACTAAATTCATGACCTTTACCAGAGCTAGAACTCTGCCAGAGAACGTTAAGCATTGTCACATCAGGTGGCTAATTCATAGAAAAAGTGTCATCCTACAAATACCTAGGTTTTTGGTTGGATAACAAGTTGTCCTTTAAAGTTCATGTGAATAATCTTGAGACAGAGCTTAAATTGAAATTGGGTTTTTATTTTCGTAATAAGGCTTGCTTCCAGCTTATGTCTAGAAAGAAGCTTGTTCAGGCCACTTTTCTCTCTGTAATTGATTATGGTGACTTGTTGTTTACGCATGCAACCTCCTCTGTCTTACAGAGATTGGACTCTGTTATCATGCATCCATGCGCTTTATTACAAATGCCAAGTCACTCACCCACCATTGCACCTTGTACCAAATGGAAGGTTGGACCTCACTTTTATATCCGCAGAAAGATACATTTGTATGTGTTCATCTACAAAACCCTTTTGGGTAAACTCCCTCTTTACCTGTGTAGTCTGGTCTGCTTTTATTTAAATGTTTATTTTATTTCACCTTTAATTAACCAGGTAGGCCAGTTGAGAACATGTTCTCATATACAACTGCGACCTGGCCAAGATAAAGCAGTGCGACAAAAAACAACAACACAGAGTTACACATGGGATAAACAAACGTACCGTCAATAACACAATAGAAATATCTGTATACAGTGTGAACAAATGAAGTAAGGCAATAAATAGGCCAATAGTGGCAAAGTAATTACAATTTAGCAATTTACACTGGAGTGATGTATGTGCAGGTGAGGATGTGCAAGTAGAAATACTGGTGTGCAAAAGAGCAGAAAAACAAAAACAAATATGGGGATGAGGTAGGTAGTTGGTTGGGTGGGCTATTTACAGATGGGCTGTGTACAGCTGCAGCGATCGGTAAGCTGCTCAGACAGTTGATGCTTAAAGTAAATGAGGGAGATATAAGTCTCCAAATTCAGTGATTTTGTAATTCGTTCCAGTCATTGGCAGCAGAGAACTGGAAGGAAAGGCGGCCAAAGGGGGTGTTGGCTTTGGGGATGACCAGTGAAATATACCTGCTGGGGCACGTTGCTATGGTGACCAGTGAGCTGAGATAAGAAGGAGCTTTACCTAGCAAAGACTTATAGATGACCTGGAGCCAGTGGGTTTGGTGACGAATATGTAGCGAGGACCAGCCAACGAGAGCATACAGGTCGCAGTGGTGGGAAGTATATGGGGCTCTGGTGACAAAATGGATGGCACTGTGATAGACTGCATCCAGTTTGCTGAGTAAAGTGTTGGAGGCTATTTTGTAAACTACATCGCCAAAGTCAAGGATCGGTAGGACAGTCAGTTTTACGAGGGTATGTTTGGCAGCATGAGTGAAGTAGGCTTTGTTGCGAAATAGGAAGCTGATTCTAGATTTAACTTTGGATTGGAGATGCTTAATGTGAGTCTGGAAGGAGAGTTTACAGTCTAGCCAGACACCTAGGTATTTATAGTTGTCCATATATTCTAAGTCATAACCGTCCAGCTAGACGGGCGGGCAGGTGAGGGCAGCGATCGGTTAAAGAGCATGCAATTCGTTTTACTTGCATTTTAAGAGCAGTTGGAGGCCACGGAAGGAGTGTTGTATGGCGTTGAAGCTCGTTTTGAGGTTTGTTAACACAGTGTCCAAAGATGGACCAGATGTATACAGAATGGAGTCGTCTGCGTAGAGGTGGATCAAAGAGTCACCACCAGCAGTTACCGTACCCGGTCTGCTAGGTGGTTGCTACTTAAAGTCCCCAGGGCATTCACAGTATTAGGCAAGACTGCCTTCTCTTCTTGTGCACCAGACGCATGGAATAATCTACAATCCATGCTTCATCTAGATATGTTAGTGCCCCTGAATGAATTTAATATATTGATGGGAGACTCTGTTACGAAGGAGTGTAAATGTTTTTTTTTTAGGCTGGATCATGTTGTGTTGTATTGTTGTATGTTTTAATTATGAAATGTATTGATTGTTGCTGCCTTCTTGGCCAGGTCTCCCTTGAAAAAGAGACTCTGGGCCTCAATGGGCTTTTCCTAGGTAAATAAAGATCAAATAAAAAATGTAAAATATACACACACGGTGGCTATATACACTCATTCTGTCTATTTAAGCACAAGGGTGGCAGGTTTCTTTTTAATCCGTAACATTCTTGAGTATTGACTGACATAATTGTACCTGAAGGTATTATCTCTACTGAAAGAAACCTGTATTTCAAGTCAAACTGCAGTCCCCTCCTCAACACTAGCTGCCCTCTTATGTTACATGCAATTTTTTAAAATTATTTTTATGTATCCTATTTTTGAGATATTTTACTAGGTTTGGATCCAGATGTTCACAGCGTTTCTGTACAATACCAAGGTGTACTGTATTACCAGAAGTGCACACTGCTATCCAGAGCAAATTATAGTATCAATTAGAGTTAAGTGCCTTGCTCAAGGGCACATCCACAGATTATTCACCTAGACGACTCAGGGATTTGAACCATCAACCTTTCAGTTACTGGCCCAACGCTCTTAACCGCTAGACTACCTGACACACAAATCAATTTTAGGTAACAGGTATCTTGATCCAGGAGGGGATTGAATGTCTCTGCTTTAACCAAGAAGCTTGATCTTGACATCTAGCCACTTACCTAGCAAGTTAGCAAACCAAATGCATAGCTGGCTAGAGCCCTGAGCTGGATATAATAGATTTTACACAGCTTAGATTTCTGATAGTTATACTTAAAGACACACTATGCATAAATTGCTCCGCCATTTCCTGGTTGCTAAAATTGAAATAGTTCCCCTAATTTCAGTTTGTGACAAAACAAGCAGTCATTGTACCATCTAAACCGCTGTAAAATATATTTTCCATAACTAAAAATATTGTATTTTCAGCTGTTTGAAGGTGGTGTACAAAACCAATCGCAAAAGACACAAAAGCAAAACTTAAGAACAGGAAGCATAGAACAGATCTACCACTTCTTAGACTTGCTTTCAATGAGACTGAAATATCTATGACTCACATTTCTATGTGAATTTGGTCGGGCCATTCAAAACATGACATATCGTAGCTTTAATAACTTATAGTTAGTTATAGGCAGTGGCATAGCACGCACCCCACATGCTCATGATATAGGTGCTGAGCAATTAACCAACATTTTGGTAATTATTTCGTTTTTAAACAACTAATTGACCAACGTTGGTTCCATTATTTTAATTCCATTTAATGTTTTATTTTATTTTGCTCAAATTCATAGTTTCTCTAGAAGTAAATCAGATCAAGCCCAAACTGTGAGGTAGGGAGTTTTGTGAGGTAGGGGTAGGGAGGTAGGGAGTTTTAGTTTCCAAGAGGCCAATCTTCTACATGGTTTAGCACAGAAAACATGGTAATTAACTACAATGACCATAATCCATTGCGTGCCTACTTGTCTGGTCTGTGTGTTTCTTTTACGCCTGCTACAATAGGTTAGTGTGGGGCAGACATGGCGAGGGAGACAAAATAATACACGATCGAGAGGGATAGAGAGCAGTTGCTTCGAGAGGTATCTCTACCTGAAAATACATGAGCTAAGTGATTGATAGTTGGTGTTCAGCAGTCATAAAAGAATACATCATTTACTTTGAAGAACTACTAAAATAGTGATTTTGTCAGACAGCATAGGCAGCAGTAGTAGAGATGATGACTTGGAATGAAATAACAATGTCATCAAATAAAATAAATGTAACATACACCACAAACTGAAATATTTTTTAAAGTAAAGTAATGTGAATAAATGATGGTTAATAAGTGATAAGCGGTAATGGGCAGTCACTACCATCATGGGACTTTTATTAATTGTTTTATTCTGTGTTGTTAAAGCATTCAACCCACGTATTGTATTTAATATTTATAAAATAATCTAAACCGAAAGAGTTGAGATTTTTTTTAGAATCGGACCGAAACCAAACCAACCTCAAAAAGCACTAATCACTCAGCACTATCATGTTATTAATTATGAAAAATATTCATGACACATAGTGTAATGGTTTTTACATTTGTCCTTCATTTTAACACCATAGTCACGTCACACTGTAACAAGGATTTTCCCCATGGCTATTGCAAGGCTTCATATTTCACACTGATGGTAGGAGCAATTCAGCGTGGTAATGAGACCACGATGATGTCTCTCCGTATAATTAATTAATCTTATCAAAATAGGTTTGAGTTCAGGAAAAATAACACTGGCAGTTATAACACTGTCCATTGAAGTTTTGTCCACTTCAAACGTTCACTGGAGGATGCTTTACAGCTCAAATCGATGTTCAAGCCAACAACAGCATTGCATCTACAAATACCTGAGCTGTTTCTGATTTTCTCTAAAAGTCTTACCTGCACCCCATCTGCTGGCTCAGAGAACTCCCTTGCTGCAAACTGACAGTCTTGGGAGTCAATAGGGAGGACCAGTGGAGGCAAAGCCAGCAGTTCTGGGTAGGGTCCTTGGCTCATGTTCCCTCCACCAGGAACCCCATCCTTGACCGACTCCTTCAGGTTGATCACAGAGTCTCTGATGTTGGTTATGATCTCGTTGTTCTCTGCCAGTAGTCTTTCCAAGCGGTCAATCTTACCCTGCAGGATTGACAACTGGCCCTGGTCAAGGAAAAGAAGGGATGGAGGAAAACAAGTTCACTGGCTTTATACAACACAGTATGCATCTAATTATTATGCAATAACCGTTGATAAATGAGTTATAATGACAGTCAATTGACAGTCAATAAACCCTTAATAAAAGTAACCTTAAAACGAGGACCTATGGGTATGTCCTCCATGGTGACAAATATAGCATACTATATTACACACAAATCCAAAGTGTCAACGCATATATAGGGTTAATTGTTAAGCCCTCGATGAAAGGAAGTGGAAATGACGAATAAAGAGATAACAAGAGGTCAGTCACCTTCTTGTTGCACAAACATGTCCACTTTTACCAGTTTCACTTAGTCTCGATATCCCATACCTTGGGCAATAGCACTAGGCGCCAAATAGGTGTATAATAAGAGGGTGTAGGTTATGCTGGAACGTTGTTATTGTGGGAGGCAACCCGATTGCCTAGAAATACTCGTTTTCACTGATTCAGGAATGGAATTATGTGACACACAACCCCACGATATCAAGATCTCAAAATGAAAATGACCCTAGGACTTCCAAGAAAAGTCATACACTTGTGTTTATTGGAACCATTTCTGTTTCAAGACGATAACTATATCATGGCTACAGTTGCAAATGTGCTTCCTGTCGGGAAGCGAAAACTGTTAAACATGGTCTAGAACGTTGGTACATTGTAACAATGAAAAAACTACTAGTTGGCCTACTAACCGTGCCCATGCCTACAGCAGCCAATCAACACCAGTTATCTACACAGTAGCAGTTGATACGATTTTGAGGAAATAGGCTACTTTACAAATGCATTAATATTTGTGCAACTATGTAAAAACAAGGTTCATCAGTCATAGGCTATATCTTACGGAAAATTAGTCAGACTTACATTTTGCAATCTATCCCCACCGTTGTTTGGACTTTTGGTATTGTCTAATTGCAGGTGATCCAGCATCAGGTACAATGAGAAGACCACTACACAAAATATGGCACTGCCAAAAACAGTGACTTGCCTATTGAGCCTTTTCATCATTTACAATCGATACTGCCAGATGAATCGAAGTTGATCGCATTGAGTGACCGCAATAACCTATAGTCATGTAAACCCCCCTCTGCGAATGGTCGATGTCTTGACTCCGCGGCGAGGATCGGAAAATGTCTATGCTATTCCTAAAACTCTTTTATAAAATAGTAATACATTCTGCTTTAATGTGTTACGACGGAACTTACAGAATTGTTGACATTCCCTCCTATGTACAATAAACTTTAAAAAGCTGGATCTGTCACCCAAAGGTAGCCTGAACCACAGACTGCGTCGTCAGTCGCAAAGTTTTAGTGTGAAAGATTAGTGTGATTCAGCAGATCGACCCCGTCTCCTTCCTGTATTTGTTTTCTGTTCAAATTAAGCGAGGAAGTGAAAAGCATATGGTATGAACGTGCGCCGCCTACCGACTCACAACTTTCATTTGAGGCGCACAGGTAAAGTCGTGCGTTACTGCGTTTTTAGTCCAGCGCACAATGCGTAAACGTTTCCAACTCCATCGTTTGCGATCATTGCCCTTATCCCACTGTAGTATCTTCCAGAAAACACGCCTCCAATGATTCATTTGTGATGCCACAACTTGGTCATTAACTCCAGAAAACACCAGAGACCTCGTGAAAACAGCTGCATGGGCATGTTCAGCGCGCGCCACTGATGATTCCAGGCTGTCCAAATGCCAGCTTCTACTTGATCGCGTTCATATTTTCAACATTTGGAATAGAAAAAGAGAGAAATATGTGACGCTATTTCATTGCAAACGTCAACAGCATCTGCGGAAATAGACAAGCTCCACCGACAAAATAATGTCTTACTCCATTCGGATTGTAAGATTGAGATAAGCAAATAAAATTGAAAACGCCACACATTTCACTCAGCATTAATCGATTGAGTAAAGCGAGACGAACGTGCAATTCTTTGCGTTACAAGTTTCCTTTGTGAATGTAATCTCACAGCTGAGAAACGTCTCCCTTCTCTCTCTCCGGGCCATAGTAGTAGCCCAGTAGGGCACAGGAGAACCGAAACTAGCATACGCCTCCTCTGACATCATTTGGTGACGAAAAATATAATTTGGATCAAATTTAACAGGTAAAACAAGATATGGATAGATTAATGGGGTAATTCGGAGTGTAAATGATCAACTATTTATATTAGGTTAATACTACCACTAATACTATTATTAATACAACTACTAGTATTAATAATAATATTAATACATGTTTTTTAAAGAAATGTAATTATATCATCAAGATCAAATCATCTAGATTTGTCAGTCAATCATTTATTCGTTTAAATAACTTAATGAATCTTGCCGCAATGTCGGAATTTTTTGGAAAGCAAGCTTCTAGGATCCCCATCCCTTGCTTGGCTTGGAACTCAAGCTGAGTTGGGAACAGATTTCTATGCAACCTCTTTAGCCTGGTGAAACACAGCCTTCATTCATCCACACCGGCCCATGTTTTCCCTTTGAGGCTCCCATTATTAGCCAGATTAATAGAAGCTCATTCCCACCACCATAAAAAAAAAGTTGACACTATCTAAACATATTGAGATGAGTAAGTCCACATTTCGAGATAGTATATCAGAATGTTTGGATAGTACGTAAAAAAAAAAATGTAAGTCAACATTTTGAGATTGTATCAATTTTCTTTAGATACTATCTAAAAAATGTTTTTTTTTTTTAAATGTGATAGTAGGCCTAGCTCACACATACAGAGCATTCGGAATTGTACATAAGTACAATAAGGAAACTAGGAGCTAGGACAAGTTTTTATTTTTAAACTTTTATTTATTCATGCATAGAATCTACCCTGTAAAGACCTTTATTATAAATATATTTAAAATAGCTATTGATAACAAATGTGTATTTTGTGTTTGTGACCCAGAAACTCTTGACCATTTATTTTGGGACTGTTCTTATGTCAGAAGATTTTGGAGTGAGTTAGAAGATTTGATTTGAAAAGAAACAACTATTAATGGTAATCTGAGGGACTCTGATATTATGCTTTATTTTTGTCCAAATGATATGGACCCTGACTTAACTTTCATGGTTAATTTGTTTATCTTTCATGGAAGATTCTTTATCCATAAAATGAAGTGGGCAGAGAACAAACCCCTTTTCACATTATTTAAGACAAAATGTAAATATTATTTTGAAATGATCAGTAAATGTAAAAACAAAAAAGCAATACGCACCCACCATAAAAGTATTTAACAAATTGAAAATGAATCTTGATATGTAATACCCCTCCTGTCTGTTAGGTTTATGTACTCTTGTTTGTATATTTCAGTTTTTTTGTATTTATTGTGTTCATAATAAAAATAATATATATTTTTTTTAAACATGGAAAACGAGCTCCGGACTGAATATACTTCTGGGCGCACATGCGCACTAGGCAAATTCAGGAAATGCCCTGATATCAGGAGCTGGCGGCTAAAAGTTATATTAAGCAATTCAGAGACTAAAAACGAATACACCGAATGACAAATATTTAAGGATCGGAATCGATATACAATCCCGGAATCAGCTGTAAATGTAAATAGTAAAACAAAGCTTAAAACGATGTTTGAAAAGGCGTACTCCTACTCCTCACTACTGATGTTGCTAATGCAGTCTCGGACATTCTGATTGGAGAAAGCCAGTCACATGAAACTCTTTGTGGATGACGTTGGCTTATAGGTTTGTCCGCAGTTTCGGACGGAGAGGAAGTGTCGGGGACAGGTAATACGACCATTAGTTTGTATTTGATATTGGTTAAAATAAGCAAGCTAGTTGAAAATAAGGTGATCGATAATGTTTGATTGATAACATCTGAAATGTTTTGTCCCTTGCCGTTTGAAAATTGCTACAGTAGCCAACTAGTTTACTGCATGCCTTGTTGACAACCAGAAGAGGGAAGCTTTTTTTTTTTTGACAAGCTAACGTTAGCTATAGCTTAACACAACACAGTTAGTTAGCCAACGTTAGGCCAGGGCCAAGCGTTTTTCCAAGTTCCATCTACAAATAAAAATGTTATCTTGTGAAAATACACACACTAATAATCAGCTATATTGACTAACGTTACTGTTATCGTATCGGGGCCAATCGTTTCTACCTTCAGACCATCACATCTGGCTGCTGAATAGCCACCACTAACGTTAGTCAGCTAAGTTAGCTAACGCGTTACCTACTCTTCCCTGCTATTCCCCCGCAACGGACGTTTACTCTGCCCGTGCCCAAACGACATTCATCAATGTTGCAGTTGTTAATATGTGTATTATTGTTTTTTTTTTTTCCCACTTGGCCCTTACAAGTACAACCCAACCCCTCAAGGGTCACTCTGCCCCCACCTATTATCAGCAATTTCCACCTCAATCTTTACTCTGCTTCCATCCCCAATGGACATGTTTATTTATTCGTCATTGCCACAGTAATGTGTGTAGTTATATTTCTCTCTTTACCGTTTTCAAGATTTGATTTCACTTGTTGGAGCACTACCCTGCAATCACACCTGGAACCCTGTACATGTGACTATTAAACAACGAATCTGAATCGTAAGTTAGCTACATTTTTGCTTGGGTGCGATTAGCTAGCAAGCTAATGACGTCATGAAAATAACTTTGTAACGAAGCAAGACAACATTGGCAAGCCGGTTGCAGTAATTATTCAGCTTGCTAGCTAACAAGCAACAGTATTGCTTTATTCCGTTTCAATCAGGGCCGTCTAGTTAGCGCCATAATCTAGGTAAATGTTTGTTTACTATTAGCTGGCTATTAAATCATGTTGCACCTTACGCAAGTAATGTTGCTGGTTACTTCCACAAGGCATGCATGATGATGATGATGATAATAATGCATGTTCTGTTATGCAACGATATGTTAAAAAACTTAACCACTGGAAGGCCCAGAAAATTGTCAGACACCAGTCAGCCAAGTCAGACTGTTCTCTCTGCTACTGCACGGCAAGCAGTATCGGAGTGCCAAGTCTAGGTGAAAGGCTCCTTAAACGCTTCTACCCCCCCCAAGCCATAAGACTGCAGAACAATTAATCAAATGGCCACCTGGACTATTTACATTGAACCCCCTCTCCCTATTTACACTTCTGCTACTTGCTGTTTACTATCTATTTACCCCTACCTACATGCAGTGGTGTAAAGAATACTTTAAAGTACTACTTAAGTAGTTTTTTTTTTGTTATCTGTACTTTTAAGTTACTGTTTTTTGACTATTTTTACTTCACTTCTTTCCTAAAGAAAATAATGTACTTATTACTTCATACATTTTCTGACATCCAAAAGTACTCGTTACATTTTTAATGCTTTAGCAGGATAGGAAAGTGATCCAATTCACACACCTATCAAGAGAACATCCCCGGTCATCCCTACTGGCTCTGAAGTGGAGGACTCAATAAACACATACTTAATTTGTAAATTATGTCTGCGTGTTGTAGTGTGCCACTGGCTATTTTGTAAATAATAATACAAATAAAAAAAGAAACGTATCCCGTCTGATCTTAAACTATTTGAAATGATTTATACTTTTGATACTTAAGTATATTTAAAACCAAATACTTTTATATGTTTACTCACGTAGTATTTTACTGGGTGACTTTCACTTGTCATTTTCTATGAATGTATCAACTTTTACACAAGTATGACATTTGGGTACTTTTTCCACCACTGCCTACATGTACATGGGGTGGCAGGGCAGGGTAGCCTAGTGGTTAGAGCGTTGGACTAGTAACCAAGTTCAAATCCCCGAGCTGACAAGGTACAAATCTGTCTTTCTGACCCTGAACAGACAGTTAACCCACTGTTCCTAGGCTGTCATTGAAAATAAGAATTTGTTCTTGACGGACTTGCCTAGTTAAATAAAGGTAAAATAAATGTACAAATTACCTTGACTAACCTGTACCCCCCCCATTGACTCGGTACCGGTACCCCCTGTATAGAGCCTCGGTATCACTTTTATTTTTATTTTTGAACTTTATTTTTAAAACATTTTGTTACCCCTTGGACTGCATTGTTGGTTAAGGGCTTGTAAGTAAGCATTTCACAGGAAGCTCTACACCTGTTGTATTCGGCGCATGTGACAAAACATTTTATTTGAACCCAGCCAGAGATATATCATTCTTTCTTTGGATAATTTCGTAGCACTGCTGGTAGTACTGAATTTGATGGTGTATATACATTCTGCCTTTTCCATTTATCTCCAATTTTGGTCACATTTGTAGATTAACAAGAATTTTAGCAAGACCATGACTGTTTACTTTTCTTTCATGCCATGTTAATCATATTTGAGTGTTTTCGCTTTCCTTTGACAACATTTCCAGACAGATTTTAAGTGTAAAGAAGCCCACCACAACCGTAATGGCTTGCAGCAATGTTTCTTGTATCTTTACTGTTCTGTATTTTGTATGGATCAAAGCTCAAAGTTGCAGTTTCTCACCCTCCCCTCTTTTCACACAATTGGTCTACTTTCAGGTTTCGATTAAACCATCAGTCACTGTTTGCAGCGTTAGTTTTGAAGCTGTGTATTTCAATGTTGTTATTTCCTCTCTCTCTCTAGTGATGGGTCAGGAAGCTGGCAAGCCAGCCTGGCCCAAACCGGCTGTTGGATATCACACAATAACAGGAAGGAGATACGGCAGGAGGCATGCATACGTTAGCTTCCGTCCAACCTCTGCCAAGCACAGGAACCCAGCCAGTGTGGAGGATTGGCCAGCTACGGAAATGGACGGTGTTCACAGAGCGCATTCCATACGTACGTTCACAGTGCAAATACATCTATTATGCTCCATCTCAAGTCCCATTTGCAGGGCATTGATTAGCCGAAGGACAAGATGTAGGCTATTTGAGTCTGAAGAGCATATATTTCTCTTTCAAGCAATGATACAGGTCTATATTTCTGCATGTTAGCAATGATAACAAGGTCGGCAAATCAATGAAAGTTGTGTTTATTGTTTTTGTGACATCATCCATGGCAGACCATTAAGCAGATTGTGTAGGGTGGTCAGCAGCATGTGAGTGAGTACTGCATAGCTTGAGGTTTGGATTGATTTATCCTGTGACATGGAATGCAATGTGAGCAAGCAGCTAAGCCTATGAATCCCTTATTCTGCTTTTTAACAAAATATGTCTGCTTGGAGCTGCTGCACGCTATATCTGTATTCAGAAAACAAGGACTGTTCTTTTCTGTCTTTGCTCTATTGTCTCTCTCTCTTCCTTTCTCTTTCAACAAGTGTAATCATTGTGTATTGACAAGTCATGGTAGACTTTTTTTTTTTTTTGCTGTGACTAAATGCCTCCCTCTCCTCCTCTAGCTTCAAAAGGGAACATCTCCTCGACGCTTCACACCAGCTTTCCTGTGTCATCGAGTTCGGTTCGCCCAGAAGTAAAAGCCAAATCTGGCAAAGATCCTCCCCACAAGAAACAGTCAACTTCTAGGAAGCCATCGGAAGCCCTCTCCGTCCATTACAAGAAACTAAAGTGTGACCAACCTGTAGCCTGTGACCAGGACCAAAATGTCTTGAAGAAAAGTGCTGAGGCCAGTGCGTGGCCTATCTCCGAGGACAGTAACCCATCTAATTCTAGCGTATTGAGCTTTGTAAATATTGATGCTTATGAGCCGGACAGTAGTGGAGGCGAGGAGGAGGGGCAGAGCTCCGACCTGTCTCACGGTCTCCAGAAAAGACTGGATGACATGATCTTTGAGCTGGGCAAGGAGTTTGACTATCTCAGCGGTTTGCACTCGTATTTGTATACAAAATCGTGTGAAGGGACAGACTGTTCCCTCAGAGACACTGAGTCAGTGAAAGATTCTAGAACGGATCCTAAATCAGATTCAAACACAGAGGAACCCCCTCCTGAGAGGAATATATCGGAACACAACGCAACAGATCACATGGAAAACGGCACTGAGGACCACCATATACCAGATGACCTAGCAGCCGGTGGCTCTCCCATCGGTCCCAAAGGTCCTGCCGAGCTGGGGAACGACAACCAGAGAGGGACACAGTCGGAGATGGTGGTGAGGCCCAAAATTCGTAAGCAGACGAGTGAAACACACCTGGAGAAGAGGAAGAGTTCTCACCGCGAGGAGGTAGACTCTGGCTTAGCCAAGCAGGCCAGCAAGACCAAGTGTGTGTCTGCACCTCCTTTCTTTCTGACGCAAACAGAAAGGCCAAACCAGGAGATGCTCTTTGATTTTCCTCAGACTGAATCGAATGGGTTTAGCCCTATAGAGAGGTGGCGTGAACATGGAGATGCTGGGAGCAAAATTCATTCAGATGAGGAAGATGAGATCTGGGAAGATCTGGAGGATTTCAATGAGACGTGTGCTCCTTTCATGAAGGCTGAGGAAAGGTATTGTAATATGCATTTTTTTACGTAGTACCTTTTTTTTTATTGGTCTTGGAGCCTAGTAAAATATTACAAAACGCACAGCGAGTGTGTATACGGTCAGTGAAATCTAATCATAAGGATTGGATTGCGGTGATGGGGAAACGTCAGTTAAACATTAGCAGTATAGATTGTCTGCACTTGGGAGTTATTCATAAAAGTAGACTGGTCATTTTCGAGATCTCTGATGAGCCATGACATTGCAACTCGCAATATTATTAAGCCTTTCTGGGAAAGTGTGAATACGAAGCTCTCTGTTGTCCTGATAAAGTATTAACTGGGGATTGAGGAAGCAAAGGTTGCTCGCAAATGTCTTGTGTTTACTGCTAAGACCTCTGCTAGCGGATTGGTTGGTGTTTACTAGGGGGAAGTGTGTGTGCGCGTGTTTACACATCCGTGCGTGTGTATCTGCAGCTCGGAGTGCAGCGAGGGGGAGTGGGCGGCCTCGTGGACGTCGGACTCTGGCCTGGAGACGGAGCGTCAGAAAAGCTGGGAGACTCTGCCTGGCCTGGACGAGCTGCACATCAGCAACAGCAGCAGTCTGGAGGGCGTACCCGAGCTCAGCCTGCCCCCTGCGTAAGCGCCATAACACATGCCTTATATACAGTTCACTCCTGATAAATGCAATCAATTGCTTGAGACTGGTCTAAATGCATATGCACTAACCTGGAGCGAGGCAGACATGAGTAATTATCTGGAGTAGTTAAATAGAAACTATTCAAATTGAGACTGGGGACCACTGCACTTAGACTTTGCATTCATCAGTCAACTGTATGTATATAGAATTTCATTGGTAAGCACCGCCAGCCCTCAGATGCACATCTCCATGTGTGACTGCTGTGATGTTGAACCAGGGTGTGAACTGGAATGACGATTAAGCTAAGTGCCACAGCAGCACACTGTCCAAGCAAGGGCTTACATTAAATCTGTTGAGGCAGGCTGAATCATTTCCGTGGATATTGATTTTGATGAGTTAAGTAGCTAAGATGTACAGTAGCTCTGGCTTGTTTGCATATGTGTGTAGCTTGATAAATAGCGAGTTGCATAGCCTATGTTTTCCAGTACATACACTTTTTTTATTTTCAGTTGCAAGGTGAAATCTTGGTTTGCCACAATGAAAATCAGTGTTCCTTATTGGTCAAGTTCCTCCCCGTTTCAGTCCGTTCTCTTCTGTCTGGTGCCCAATTAACATAGCCCTTGTGTGTGCAGGGAGCCTCTACCTCTGGAGGAGGGGGAGATTCCTTGGTTGATGTACAACGGAGAGGCGGGCAGCAGTAGTGATGAAGACCCTGATGGCATGAGTCACTTTGTCCACCCGGGCCTCTTCATCCTTGACGGCAACAACAACCTGGAGGATGACTCCAGCATGAGCGAGGACCTGGACGCTGAGTGGAGGTGGGGGGAAACATGAAGCTTTCTACTCCAAATTGTGAGAGTTGCACTGAGTGTCCAAAACATTAGGAGCACCTTCCATGACAGACTTTCCAGGGGAAAGCTATGATCCCTTATTGATGTCACCTGTTAAGTTCACTTCCATCAGTGTAGATGAAAGGGCGGAGACGGGTTAAAGAAGGGTTTTAAGCCTTGAGACATGGATTGTGCATGTGGCCCATTGAGGGTGAATGGGAAAGAGAAAATGTCAGTTCCTTTTTGAACGGGGTATGGTAAGTGCCAGGCGCACCGGTTAGAGTGTCAAGAACTGTAACACTGCTGGGTTTTGTCACGCTCAAGTTTCCTGTGTGTATCAAGAATGGTCCCCCACCCAAAGGACATCCAGCCTGCTTGACACAACTGTGGGAAGCATTGGACTCAACCATGACTCTTTCGACACCTTGTAGAGTTCATGCCCCGGCGAATTGAGGCTGTTCTGAGGTCAATATTAGGAAGGTGTTCCTAATGTTTTCTACACGGCGTGTGTAATTGAAGGCTCTTTTGTGATTAGAGGCTATTCTCATTGACAAATATTTTAAGGGGAGGCAGCTTGACAGGTTTCTAATTGACATAATATGTACACACTTTTCAATTTCCAGTACATCCTTGCCTAACCTTTGGTTGTGGCTGGCAGTAAGCTTGCAAACTATTCAACGAATGTGAGCAACTTTTCCTCAAACGTATTGGGTTCACATTAATAATGCTACCAAACCATATTACAGCCTTGAATAATGTGCGGACAATGACAGTTTATATTTTCTCGTTCGTACAAGCGTTAACTAAATGTTGCTTGCAAGACAATAACACTGCTAGCTAGCAATGTACGGTTTCAGCGTATTAAAGTTACCTGAGAACAAACCCAGCTTTATTTAATCAATATCGTGGAAGTTATTGTATGAGGTAAATGCAAAATTGTGATTGAGAATGTTGATGATTCCCCTGGAGTTCTTGCCTGGGCGGTGGGTCGGAGCAGCCAGTGGGGGAACACTGTTGAGCGTCCCTTAAGGATATGGCAGCAATTTCAGAATGTAACTCAATAAAACAAGCCATGGCGATTTTTAGCATGTAAATCTTGGTGGGGCAAACTCTCCATTCTTTTGTTTTTTAGATGGTTGCTATTTGTTCAGCACTTTTTGAAATCCACAGCGACAGAATTCAGAACATGGGCTGTTCTGAATTCTGGGGGCTCCTGAATGGCGCTGCGGTCTAAGGCCCTGCATCAGTGCTAGAGGTCACTACAGACCCTGGTTCGATTCCAGGCGTGATTGGGAGACCCATAGGGCGGCACACAATTGGCCCAGCGCCCTCCGGGTTTGGCCGGAGTAGGCGGTCATTGTAAATAAGAATTTATTGTCAACTGACTTACCTAGTTAAATAAATACAAAAAATGCCAGAAAAGCCATAACACAACACTAAACAATACATTCATTGCACAATAACGGTGACAAACGGTGCCCACCAAACTGTTAGGACCTACATAAAGCTGTCCCAATTTTCAGCACCATGGAGTGAATCCTTACCACTACTACATCAGTGGAGCCTTGTCTGGCAGCAGAACCGTTCATTCAGCCTCATTAAAATGTGGTTTCTCCTGACAATTGATCTGTACCAACTGTGTCATAAGGGGACGACGAACGGAAAAGAGGCAATCCAGAGTTTCGATTAAGACATTAATGAGCAAAGTAAAGTATTTCCCTGGCATATTACACAATTTATGCAGTAGCATATAAGTCATTTTTGGACTCGCCTCACTGTGCTCACTTGAACAGGAACGTGGTGCGGCGGTCCTTCTTGTGGGCAAATTGTGTCATCAAAGTCTGGCATTCTCTGGATTCATGTTGCTTTCAAGACAACTGGGAAATCGAAAAAAAACAGGGTAGAATCATGACTTCGGGGATCTTCAGGTCGGCGCTCTAGAAAGAGGCCCGAGTTCCCAACTTGGAATTCTCCTAATTTCTCTGCCCCACCTGCCCTGAATGACGGGTTGCCACTGGAAACAAGTCTCAAATATAGTGATAATGTCTATATTACATTTCATCTGTTTCAAAAACATTGCTATGCTATTAGTATTTCTACTGTATGAATATTGGACTCTGCTAGACAATTCTGTTTCTACTGCCCTGCTTATAGGGGGGCAAATGTCCATCGAGTGTCTTGCGCATCCTCCAGAGGCAGTGTTCAAGACCTGAGATTTTCTCAAGTTTGAATTACAGCCATGTCTGTCGAGAAGCAATGCATCTCAAATTTCTTGAAATTCTCATCATAGAAAATGGATGCTTTGTTTCCCGGAGGTGGGAATGTTTGCCTGTACTCTGTTGACTTTCACAACATGGTAGTTTCACTTCCTAAATGTAAGCTGTATGTAAAGCCAGGCGTTTTCTCTGACCAGGAAGAATTGACATGGTATGCTATTGTTATGAGAGAAATCAGCACAATTAAATGCATTTTGTTTGGCTTCATCTTAGGTTGCTAGATGACTTTGGAGAGGGCTTTGGGATGGCTCAGGCTATATCCTATGTGGATCCTCAGCTCCTCACATACATGGCTCTTGAAGAGCGCCTTGCCCAAGCTATGGAGGTAAGGATAAAGTCCTAGACTCTTCAAGGGACAGCGACTGCACTGCTGCGTAGTCACTATGGGATCTCATTCTAGAGCACCTGGTTAAATTCTGCATGATATATATATATATATATATATATATATCTCTCTAAATGGTGAAACTAGTGAAAATACAGTACGTGGTTACTAACATTTCATTTACGGTCATACTAAAATTAAATATGGAATAATTTTTTCCCATTTTTATGTTATGCTACTTTCCTTGATTTGGACAATATGTGTTACTACATTAGACAAGCTCACGGTTTGAACACATTGAATTGGGGGGAATTACACTATTTTTGTTAGTATAAAAGTTTAATAATCACGCTGTATTGCTTAAAACAGTTTCAACAGTGCATACAATCTGATTTCCCCCCCTCCCCACCTCATCGACATGTGATTTTATTGCCACATCAATTTAATTTTTTGCATATGCAGTTTATGGTGCTAGTTTTAATAAAATATGAGTAATCTGATTACTGTTGTGGCACATGTATGGGTAGGTTGTACGTTTTTATGTTTAGGTTTTCAATATATCACAAACTGTTTCTGCGTATTGACTTGATTTGGACACTTCAAAACCGTGTTTTCACTTTGGGCTGTTTATCAAAAGTTCTTGTCAACAGGAAGCAGAACGGCATAATTTTCAACTTGTTTCAGAAATATGAATGGAACTTTACACATTCATTTCCAATAGGATTCTACTTAATCAGGTAAAAACTGCTGAATGAGTCGATGTGCTGTGATTTTTTATTTATTTTGATCATTGGGAAATCATGATAACTGGTTTGCCTTGCCTACAATGACACGAGTCACTTAAGTGCAGACGGAAGCATCTTAGGACCATATCTGTTAAACACCATTCCATCTCTAAAAGGTTTGCGTCAAATGTGCATTTCAAGATGGTGCCATCCTACGTTGACAGACCGTGTTGCTGTCTTGTACAACATCGAGACACATTCCTAAAAAAATGTGTAACTACCGCGTAGGGACGTTGGCACCTGATGTTCTTCTGTTTGGTTCACAGGCGGCTTTAGCCCACCTTGAGTCTCTGTCCATCGACGTTGAGCAGGCTCACCCTCCTGCTACAGAACAGATCATTGAGTGTCTGCCTCAGATCACCATATTGGAGGACCACAGTGGTAAGTTCAGTGGTAGGGCCACATCTTGTCCTAACAGACTAGCCCTTCCCTTCGCTCCTTTTTGAATTGTCTGTATTGTTAATGTGTGCAATTGCCCACTTTGCATTGGGGGGGTGGGGGGGGGGGTGGAGATTGTCACTCTTTCTGGGTGTAAGTAGCTAAATACGGCTGAATGTGCAATACATTCATTGGTCAATGTTGAAATTCCAAATGACCTTTGAAAATGCTCAAGCAAAGCCATATTTTCAGTGGTGGAACGAGTAAGATTAGTTTTAATTTGGCATGCACTAATTACTGTAATAGGCCTAGGTAATGCTGTGCTTAATACCAACATGAGTGCCTTTTGTATCAGAATAAAAATAAAGCATGTAGCCTAATTAGTGGGACTATCCACTCTGTAAATCCCCAACCTCGGTCTTTAGTCAGTTTTGCCATTAGCCAACCAGCAGTCAAGTCCAGACTAACTGTCTGAAAGTCAGAATTGAGCTACTAATATATTATATATACAAAGTATGTGGACACCTTCAAATTAGTGTATTCTGCTATTTTTAGCCACACCCGTTGCTATAGGTGTATAAAATCGAGCACACAGCCATGCAATCTCATTGGGAGCTTCATGAAATGGGTTTCCATGGTCGAGCAGCCTAAGATCACCATGTGCAATGCCTAGTGTCGGCTGGAGTGGTGTAAAGCTTGCCGCCATTTGACTCTGGAGCAGTGGAAACACTGTCTCTGGAGTGATGAATAACGCTCCAACATCTAGCAGATTGATGGAGGAATCTGGGTTTGGCGAATGCCAGTAGAACACTACCTGCCCCAATGCATAGTGCCAGTTTGGTGGAGGAGGAACAATGGTCTGGGGCTGTTTTTCATGATTCGGGCTAGGCCCCTTAGTTCCAATGAAGGGAAATCATAACGCTAGAGCATACAATGACATTCTAGACGATTCTGTGCTTCCAACTTTGTGGCAACAGTTTGGGGTAGGCCCTTCCTATTTCAACATGACAATGGCCCTGTGAACAAAGCAAGGTCCATACAGAAATGGTTTGTCGATCGGTGTGAAGAACTTGACTGGCCTGTACAGAGCCCCATCGAACACCTTTGGGATGAATTGGAACGCCGACTTCGAGTTGGGAGATTAGGCCTGACATCAGTGTCCAACCTTACTAATGCATGTCCCTGCAGCAATGTTCCAACATCTAGTGGAAAGCCTTCCCAGAAGAGTGGAGGCTGTTATAGCAGCATAGGGGGGAGGAACTCTTATATTAATGCCCATGATTTTGGAATGAGATCTTTGAGGAGCAGGTATCCACATACTCTTGGCCACGTAGTGGTATAAAGACTTTAAGCTCTGTTTATTAGTCTGCGAACTCTGCCAGAAAATGGATCATAAAAAAAGGTGTCACACTCTCAACACATCAACGCGTTCCCCATGGCAGTATCCCGCTGCTACAGAGCCGATGTGGTGCCACGACAGGAAATAACTGTAAAGCAATGCATAATGAAACTGAGAGGGGGAAAGAACATTTTCATGCACTGGCGCCGCGTCAAGTTTATGACACGCCGGGCGTCCTCGGGAATAAATCACGGAATGCAGGCGTTGAGGGAAGATGGCCGCCATTCGTCATGCCATGTGTCGGAGCGTACAGTTCCATCTGTGTGCACATGGATCTAGCAATTCGAACGTGAATGCTTGGGGCTGTGAATACAAAACAGTGTGGTTGAGGCTGGGGATGTAGAACATGAAGTGATCGATGGCGCGGCGCCGTTCTCTGACACTGACAATTAGTACTTCCTGTGTATCTCCGTGTCAGTATGACTGGGCCTTTCTCGGTGTCTCTTTTTATAGCCTTTGTCCTTTCGCTATGCATCCCTCAATCTTTATCCTTGCCTTTCTCTCTCGCTCTCTCTCTAGGGCAGGAACAGTGCTGTGCCATCTGCTGTTGTGAGTACGTCAAAGATGAGATTGCAACCCAGTTGCCGTGCCACCACATGTTCCACAAGATCTGCGTGACTCTCTGGCTCCAGAAGGTGTGTGTGTGGATAATTACTTATTTTGAAGTCTTAAAAAATTATTTTTTAACTAACCTTGCATGTAATTTAAATGGTGGCATCAGTCTAGCACCTGGTCTGTGATTTGACTTATGGTATCTTCTCTCTCTAGTCTGGGACTTGCCCGGTCTGTCGTCACGTCCTGTTGCCTGTTGTCGCTGAGACCCCTGCACCCACCTCGTTTGTGTCGGATCAGTACATCCCTCCATCCAATCACAGCGCAGCCGGAACACGGTGAATCCACAGCCATAATAGGCCTCTAACGCTTAAATTAAAATGATTACTTTTTCTGTCACTGCCTCTCCACAATTTAGCACTTCATGAATGAGGTTTATTTAGTTCTGCACATGTTAACAAGTTCCATGTCTGAGAGTGACAGTTCAGGCTTATTTTCTGAGAAAATATTATCTGTGTAATCAAGTTTTTGTTGTGTTTTAATGAAGGATAGGAAATTGCAATTTGTTTAGCCCAGATTTTTGTTAATGCATTTTACATGCACTTTTTTTTTTTATACAGATGAAAGCACTGCTTATTATGCACCTTATTGTACTCATTTTCTAAATCATTTTGTTTCCCGTGTTCAATAAAGGCTGTAGTGTGGGCAAGGCTTTGTCTTCAAGAAGTAATAACTTCCTTACTCAGTTTGTATAAAAGCCATTTATACGAGGGAAAGATTAGGCACCACACCATCTCATACAATTTACCCATTTGTAAGCCTCTGGTTGCCTGTTGAATGGAAGAAAAAAAAAATCGGGATCAAATATTTGTATTCTGAAAATGGACTTAAAAAAGATTATGGTTTGTTGAAATTCATCTCTGCACCTCCCCAAACAGAACACTTGAGAGATTGAATTCAAAGAGCCAAGAGAGATTTATTGCAAGTACACAGTATTAAAAAAAAAACAGGACATGAGATTTGATCATTAACAAGGGGAAAATACAGTTAAGGATATTTTTCAATTCTTACTCTGAAGTGGGTAACCGTGTAACATTAATTTGATAATTACTTAAATCCAGTGCATTGTCCACTTAATTTTTTTTTTTTTTAAACTTTAGATATGGTCTTTATTAAAAGGGAAGCATGTTGAGCTAAACAATGAACACAACAGGTACTAGTGTGCCTTTTCTGATAGTGTCTTTAACATGGCCAAAAGTGCAATCAAAATATATAAAAGGTCTCTTGTGGCAATAAATATCCCAGCCCTTTAAATTAGTCTGACACAGACTCAAATATTAGCAATATACTTTAGGAAAAGCGCTCAATAACGCACATACTTTCGAATGCTGTAAAGTTGGCCTTGGAGTAAATAAACGATGATACAGCACGAGGCATTCACATTGAATTGTGAAGCAGAATTAGTCACAAAAAAAAACATGTAACAAAAGAAAATACAATTCCATTCAACACCGACGTAATAATGGTTTGCATATCATGCATTGGCCAGTAGTGTAGAGGTGAATCTCCAACTACGCATGGGAAAATCTAGACTTGGTCACTTTGCATAATAAAAATAGAAAACGAATTCTATAAAAACAAAACACTGGCAAATATCTTAATACACTAACAAGAGACTGAAATTGATACAAAATGCTGAGGATACTATGTGTCAAATAAATAAAAGGATTACTAAAAAAAGGTGTGTGCCTTATGTTTAAACAGAAATATATTGCGCTCATTAACCAGTAGTTATGATGTAATCACCCATTTCATTCTACACTTTGTTATTAAAGACCATGTTAATAAAATAAAAAAAACACTTACAAATCAATGGTTTTTTGGGGTTTACAACTAAAGCTGTAACTAGTTCGTCTGGAACGCAAGAAAACAAATCTGGAGAAACCACTGAATAACTGTTACTCCAGTCTACAAACGGCAACCCATTTACCATGTAGTGCACTACATGGTAAATAGGATGTCATTGGAGAGACAACAGACGAGGTCATGACAGTTTGACATTGTATACAGAGGATAGGAAACAGGAGGATCTTTCCAAATATCTTTTATACATACTAAAAATTTACAAATGAATCATGCAGACGCAAAACAGACAACGTTTTCTTTATCAAAATAAACCATTGGAAGAAACAATCCTAAAGAGTGACCTACATTTGCATGATTGCATTTTTTTTCTCAGATTAGTATTCAAAAAACAATATAGAGAAAGGTTATAGCATCTACAAGTATTTACAAAATACAGGAAGAGGAATGTTTGTAAAATTCGAAAGACAAGAAGTGAGATGGATGTGATGTGTTTAATTCACAGAAGATGCTTTAAAAAAAAGATACACACCTTGACTGTCAGCACAAAATGGCAAGGAGCTTGGCTACATGGAGTCAACATGGCAGCCTTAGAGGAATGACCGAATACAGAAGCGACTGGAATAGCTAATTCACTAAAGAGCCAGGAAAAACTGGAGCCCGTAGTTATTGACTAGGCCTAGGGGCTCAATTCAATCCGTGTTGCAGAAAATTCACGGTAAAGCACGATTTAAATTGAAAAGGCAACATTCCCGGTAAACGCTGCATATGTTGGCTCAATTAAAAATGATCTTTACATTTCAATCACGCCATACCGCCGATCTTCTGCGAATTGCAGCCCTAGGTCCCAGAGTTTTATCCTGTCATGATGCATGGTCAGATAAGTATATACTTAGGGCCAGTTTTAATGAAAACTAGTTCACTGTACATTACTGAATGCAATGTCTATCAACGATTTACAGTTTCACCAAAAATAATTGTCTGTTTGAAGTAGAAAATATCACGGCTAATGTAACAGCGGACTGTTTTGACACAAAATGCGAAAATTTCACGTCAGATAGTACAGTTACGACACATTCTAATTTTCAGATCATACAAAACTATTGAGGTTGTAACAACTGACCGAGACCAATACTTAGAAATGAGGCAGCAATCTGGAGGGTCTTTAAATTAAATAATTCAAAGTAAAATTGTATTAATTACAAATACACAACTTAGACATTCATTCACTTTATAATTAAGGCAGTATTATTGCAATATTTCTGCATTATATCGCCTGAATAATTATAGGAAAATGGTGTAACAAATTGCACTTATCCTTATGTTAAACTGAAAAGGTTTCCGAGATTGAATGGTGTGAGTGAAGAGAATACTTGATCTTTGGAAAGACATTGTAGCTGATCTCAAAATCGCCACAAACAAGACTTTCAGCTAGAAGTATTTCTCTGGAAAGTCAAAGTCAAGCTTGAGACATACAATAATAACCCCCTAGGTATGATCCGCTGGTAAAGAGAACAGAACACTCATACGCAATCTGTCTAAAGACTGAAATGAGCTACAGAGTGCATCTACCTTTTCTGTCTGTTTTGGAGGTTGCACAGCTATACGGAGCCCCAGAAACCTTTTTCACGTCCTCATAAACCATGCTACCTTAACAGGACCAAACTCGGGGCCCTAAAAAAACGAAAACATTTGGAAAATGTTCATTATTGTGGCTATGAATGAATGATGAGCAACAGCAGAAGTCATACAGTGAACTCCAAAAGTATTGGGACAGTGACACATTTGTTGTTGTTTTGGCTCTGTACTCCTGCACTTTGGGTTTTAAATGATACAATGACTGAGGTTAAAGTGCAGACTGTGAGCTTTAATTTGAGGGTATTTTTTTAATCCAAATTGAGAGAATTGAAATTACAGTACTTTTTGTACGTAGTCGCCCCATTTTAGGGCACCAAAAGAATTAAGACAGTAAAAAGTTACTGTTACTTGGTCCCATATTCATAGCACACAATGACTACGTCAAGTTTGTGGACGCATTTGCTGTTTAATGTGGTTGTTTCAGATTATTTTGGGCCCAATAGAAATGAATGGTAAATAATGTATTGCGCCATTTGAGTCACTTATTGTAAATATGAATATAATTTGCTTCTCAACACTTCTGTATTAATGTGGATGGTACAATGATTACAGATAATCCTGAATGAATTGTGAATCATGATGCACAAATATCATCTGTATCATTTGTCACTGTCCCAGTACGGTTGGAGCTCACTGTACGCGCAACGGAGCATGATCGTGTTATGTATTTTACACAATCTTTCCAAGTTTGCATGGTTTTGCTCCAAAATACCTGAAGTTTACTGAGGTTCAGTAAGAGGTGAAAGAAAGGAACAGGAATAAAAGAACACCAGGTTTAAAGAGAAATACGGCCGTATTTTGACAATGATCCAAGCTAAGCAGAGACCTCTCTCCTCGATAATGGCTCAAAACAGTTGCATAGGCAAATAACACAGTGATTTTGTGACAAAGTATAAACCGTAAATACAATCAAGACAAGTAGCATCAAGGACGTAACGTTCTGTGGTGTTTACTTCGGGTTGTAAGGGGATGATTCCCTGGAGGTGATGCATGACTTGGTCCCCCTTGCCCTACCTGGGTGCTATTTTTTCTTGACCGAGGCCAGTTCTTTCTGAAGGTCGGCAAACTTCGGCCGGTTTTCAGGCTTGTACTCCCAGCACTTCTGCATGACTTTGTAAACCTCATCAGGGCACTTTTGTGGACAGGACATTCTGTAGCCTAAGATGGGTGTGAAAGACAGACAGACACACTTTCAAGTGAATTTCCTAGGATGGATCGAGGCAGGATAATCAGGGGTATAAGGTTGGAAAACAAATTACCAACCAATGCGGTTCTCTTCACGACTGCTCATAGAGACAATTGCTTGGAAAACTAAGGCCAAATCCAATGCATGAGAACACACAGATGACTCACTCGATGGTCAATGCATAATTATGGTGGCGTAGTCTTTTGAGTTCCCTCATTACCTTCAGTTTTATACCTAATTAGTACACCGTTCATTCATTCTTGAAGACTGTTACCAGTCAGAAATGCCTTCATCAGACCACTAATGGTCATATGTGGTGTCCGATATCATTAGCAAATCTCTAGAAACAGGCAAAATCATAAGATACAATCGGTTAAACGATCTTGTCGAGGTAAAATTTTAAAAAAAGAGGCTCCAACAAAACACTGGAGCACATACTCCTCTGGCCACTGGCCTAAAAAAAAAATCAACAACCGAGGAGTTGGCTAAAGCACAAACGGATCCGGCAACCAAGCTAATACAGATATTCTGTCAGACAAGGAAATCAAGACGACACTCTTATACTTCGGAGGGACGTCTTCTTACCTTTCTCCACTTGCTCTCTGGCCTGCTGGTTGGTCATCCCAGGGTAAGGGCACACTCCGAGACTAAACGTTTCCCATAGGAGGATCCCATAGCTCCACACGTCACTCTCCGAGCTGTATCTCCCTGGAACAACAACCAGACAACAACACTCTCAGCCACCATGTATTGGAGAAGAAATGTGGTGACATGTTGGGGATGTTGTGTCATCAAAAAGCTATGCTACCTTCTGCAGACTTCAAATCATATACTCCAAAAAAACACAACTGTTTTTGTCCCTAAAATACCAACTACTGTAGTTACATTTTGCTGGGTTTGGCCAGTAATGGGGCTAGGCCAGTGTAATGGGGCTAGGCCAGTGTAATGGGGCTAGGCCAGTGTAATGGGGCTAGGCCAGTGTAATGGGGCTAGGCCAGTGTTATGGGGCTAGGCCAGTGTTATGGGGCTAGGCCAGTGTTATGGGGCTAGGCCAGTGTTGCTGTTAAGCACATAATGACAAATCTATTTAGAGGTTTGATAACGAAATTGGTGAAAAAGTAAAGCCACGCAGTTTTACCATAATTTAATGCCTCTGGAGCCGTCCACTTGATGGGGATCTGTTTGAGGCCGGACGACGAGTATATCCCATCATCCTCTTGTCTCGACATCCCAAAGTCGCTGATCTTCAGCAGGTTGCTCTCTCCCACCAGACAGTTCCTGGCAGCCAGATCCCTGTGGGAGACAGACAGAGCTACAATATCACTTTACGTGATATTGGGGTGGTGCAGCAGAGGGAATGACAAGTCCAGAGTGTAGACAAAAAAGATGGGCTGTGGTGGGTTTAAAATACAGCAACAACACAAACAGTAGGCCTTTGTTAACCTTTCGTGAACGAACAGTCACTCATGACCACAACATTTAACAGGCATTTCAACGGAAACCATTGCTCTCAGAGAAGTATTAGTCAATAGTTTCTATACCATGACAAGACTGGCAACATAGCGTCTGACGGTTCAGCTAGATAGCCTTTCTCGCTGTTATTTGCTGCCCGCCTCAACATCTCCATCAAACAAGCAATTTATGCGCACGCAGACACCGCACAGACACATTGGGTGCAGTAGCTAGATCAGAATATTTACAGAACAAAGTGAATGGATGTAGTGGTAGAGCCTGCTGATCGTGACAGATGCTAGCCATATGAATAACCATTTTAATGTACATATTAACAATGGGCCATTCAAGAAATTACTTAAATAGTAGGCAAATCAGGACACCTAAAACACATGTACTTGAGTCGGGACAGACGGGGATCTCAACTACTACTGTACATGTAGGTTAAAGGTCACCATACTGTCTGTAAATCAGATGATGTGAACATTTATAATCTACAGAGAGAACTCATCCAACAGATTGTTTGGGCCCTGCTGCAGGTGGATGGGATGACCCTGTACCATCTCTGTGTGTGTGTGTACACAAATCACAGGTTTGTGTGTAAGTATGCGCAAGAGTGTGTGCGTGCGGCATGTTCAAATTGAGCCCTGTATCCCCCCGTTTCAATTGAACAGCCCCGCAGCCCCTCTGTGAGGAGGACTACCGATACTCAATATAAACTCAGCAAAAAAAGAAAAAAATCCCTTTTGTAGGACCCTGTCTTCCAAAGATCATTCGTAAAAATCCAAATAACTTCACAGATCTTCATGGTAAAAGGGTTTAAACACGGTTTCCCATGCTTGTTCAATGAACCATGAACAATTAATGAACATGCACCTGTGGAACTGTCGTTAAGACACTAACAGCTTACAGACGGTAGGCAATTATGGTCACAGTTATGAAAACTTAGGACACTAAAGAGGCCTTTCTACCGACTCTGAAAAACACCAAAAGAAAGATGCCCAGGGTCCCTGCTCATCTGCGTGAACGTGCCTTAGGCTGCACGGAGGCATGAGGACTGGAGATGTGGCCAGGTCAATATCTTGCAATGTCTGTACTGTGAGACGCCCAAGACAGTGTACAGAGAGACAGGACGGACAGCTGTGGCAGACAACGTGTAACAACACCTGCACAGGATCGGTACATCCGAACATCACACCTGCGGGACAGGTACAGGATGGCAACAACAACTGCTCGAATTAGACATCACCGGCAACAACGTCGCCTATGGGCACAAACCCACCGTCGCTGGACCAGACAGGACTGGCAAAAAGTGCTCTTCACTGACGAGACGTGGTTTTGTCTCACCAGGGGTGATGGTCGGAATCGCGTTTATCGTCGAAGGAATGAACGTTACACCGAGGCCTGTACTCTGGAGCGGGATCGATTTGGAGGTGGAGGGTTCGTCATGGTCTGGGGCATCATCGAACTGAGCTTGTTGCAATTTCAACGCTGTGTGTTACAGGGAAGACATCCTCCTCCCTCGTGTGGTACCCTTCCTGCAGGCTCATCCTGAAATGACCCTCCAGCATGACAATGCCACCAGCCATACTGCTATTTCTGTGCATGATTTCCTGCAAGACAGGAATGTCAGTGTTCTGTCATAGCCAGCGAAGAGCCCGGATCTCAATCCTATTGAGCACGTCTGGGACCTGTTGGATCGGAGGGTGAGGGCTAGGGCCATTCCCCCCCTGAAATGTCCGGGAACATGCAGGTGCCTTGGTGGAAGAACTGGCAAGAACTGGCAAGAACTGGCAAATCTGGTGTAGTCCATGAGGAGGAGATGCACTGCAGTACTTAATGCAGCTGGTGGCCACACCAGATACTGACTGTTACTTTTGATTTTGCCCCCCCTTTGTTCAGAGACACAATTTAATTTCTGTTCATCACATGTATGTGGTACTTGTTCAGTTTATGTCGCAGTTGTTGAATCTTGTTATGTTCATACAAATATTTACACATGTTAAGTTTGCTGAAAATAAACGCAGTTGACAGTGAGAGGACGTTTCTTTTTTTGCTGAGTTTATTTTTCAAGTAACTTCTCCTGGTGTTTCTGCTGACTGCCAGCACTAAGCCGCAGAGTTGGGCCAAATTAGGCTGTCACTCAGGGACACTGGTCCCGGTGAGATAAGTAAGAGCAATGCACCGGAGATGATTTGATAGCCCCGCTGTGCTAAGAGAAATGTAAGACTGATTGCAGCAGCAGCACCTCACTTTCTCTTGCTATCACTATCTGGCTTGGTGGAAATAATTTTCACCTGAAAACACAATCTCAAATTAGCCAGCATAGAGAAATGGCTCAGAGCTCAAGGTGTTACTATCAAAGCTGATAGTGTTGTAAACCGTGTTAAGCAGCGAGAGATCCATGTTGTCCTCTCACATATCTTACTTCGGGGGGGGGGGGGGGGGGGGGGGGGGTCATGGAATTGTAGTTAGGTTTGAAAATGGAGTGGGCTAGTATAAAATGTTGTACCATTAACAGGACCCATGAGTAAAAATAAGAACAGCTGAACTGAAATTCTGTTCGACGCATGGGCAATCTCTTGAACGTTAGACAGATAGGGCTATTTGCTGGAATACTCGATGCAGAATAATGAACATACAGCACACGTAAACCAATACCTGTGGATGCAGTTTTTGAGCTCGAGGTAAGCCATTCCTGCAGCAGCATCTAAAGAAAACTTCACCAGCTGTTTGGTCTTCAGGTCTTCCTTCTTCTTCCGGAGGAACGACAAGAAGTCCCCTCCTTCCAATAAGATATCAAAATCTATGTTCAGAATTGTAACATTCGGGGGGGGGGACATCAACGGAGTTATGTCCCAAAAAAGTTTGTTTCTGTATGGCAGTACTGTACGCTACTGGACTTACCAGACACGAGCTCCATCACAATGTAAATAGGCTGCCGTTGTGTGCAGACGCCTATCAGCTTCACAATGTTGGCGTGGTCATACTGCTTCAGGATCCTGTAGCAGCAACATTTGTTGCAGTTACACATTTGTCAGAACTCTAAAACACCAGACTAAAAGTTTGTTCAGGTAAATATATGTCAAAGATGAGTGAACAGACGTTTCTAGGCACTTAAAAAAGGGACCTGCGACTGATTGCGGACATTTCCCTCCACTATATTGCAGGATATGTTGCTCCTCTCACCTGGCTTCAGATAGGAACTTAATCTTCAGCTCCTGTGGAAGATCCTCTTTACATGTCTTGACTGCCACAGGAGTCTTGTCCCGCAATGTTCCTTTGAATACCTCACCAAAGTTGCCCTAAGAACAAAGAAAAGATAGAAAAAAACAGAGATACAGTAAAGAGATACAGTAAAAGTTTGTTTAGTATATATTAATTTAACAACCCCCCAAAAAACACCTCTGTCCTACAGGTGTGGTGAACACGAAGAGGATATCCAAAACCCACTAACTTTGCCAAGAAGCTCTCCAAGAAGAACATCCTCATGGTTGAGTATCCATTTTTTATCCTACGAAAGATGGAACAAAACACGGGCAATGTAAACACCAAATACAAAACATCCACACACACACACACACGCTACTGTGTAACAAAGCATCGACTGACTATTGTATTATCAGAATTCCTATAAAACCGAGAAACAATTACTTCAGCCACAAAAACCTTGATGCCTCAAAAACATTTTCACGGAGCAAGAAAATAATGGCCCAGCTAAACATAACACATTCCAATGGCCAGTCTCATTGAATAAAAATAATGATCAAATCTTCCAAGTGCGATGTGGTGGCTAATGGTAAAATGTCACCGCTTTGCCATGAAGTGCTCACAAAAAGACTATTTAAAAACACTTAGTGTTCGGCGGCTTCAGCAGACCCAATACAGTAGTAATGACAACAACCATTAACCCTGTGTTCGTAATGGCTGGGGCAATTAAAACACCATTATGTTCAACACCAACCGGGTAGCTTAGGAGGACTCTAGCACTTCTTTATGATTAAACCTGGCTATTGAAAGTGTTGACCTATTTCCCTCTATCGAGAAAACGTCAGGCATATTGGATCCAGTTGCAGCACATAGCGGATATTAAAATACATTTGCACTACGAACCTATACATGAGAAATGTGATGTCATACAGGTCAGGGAACCAGAGGTTAACAGCATCAATGGCTAAAATAGCCAAGGAATCTTTTGGAGCACATCATGATCAATGTAATTTAATATACACAGGACTGAAAATCCCAATTGGAATATGTTTCATTAAATTGTGGCAAGTGTAGTTAGAACTTAACGTACAGAAAGATGTTCAACTGTGATCACAGCACAGTACTTATTAAAACTGAAATATTTACTTGATGTCAGATTCTCACTATATTTCAGGATATGGCCAAAACCTACAGAACAAAACATCAAATAAAGCTGAGATGATGCGGTATGTCAGAACGTCGGAAAAATCAATCAATTAAAAGTTGCGAGTACCAGAAAAGCTCGGGATCAACTTCATTTCGACTCATGCTTATGTCAGCGGCAGATAGTGGATGTATACATAATGAGTCTCAGGGAGAGAGCCTGTAAAAAAGTAATGCATCTCAAATGAAGGACCTGGTGAAAACTGACTGAAATGAGAGCCGAGTACAAAAACAACCACGGCAGTCATACAGACCGATGTATGTTTATTCCGTGACTCAGTTTGGTAGAGCGTGGCGCTCGCAACGCCAAGGTTGTGGTTCTGATTCCCACGAGGGACCAGTATGAAAATGCATGCACTCACTACCGTTAGTCGCTCTGGATAAGAGCATCTGCTAAATGACAAAACTTTATGAAAATGTAAATAAGAACTTCAGAACCATTAATATCATGATTTAGGGCCAGGAGTCAAGGCCCAATTCGTAAGGTACAACTAGGACTAATAGTCATAAAGCAATGGAGCCTAGACCACTGATGTCGCTGAAAACAACTTGAGACGTGGGTGTTGCTTGCTATCCTTTTCCTGTTTTGGAATCATCAAATGTAAATGTGAATGCTCATTTTGAAATTGACGGGGCTTAGTTCTGAACGTCTATTAGACTAACACCAGACGCTTCTGGACAACCTGACCATATTAACGAGTTTTACATTGTGTCATTAAAAGGCCTCTAAGTGAGCTCGATTGCTTTTGTAATAATTACATTTCCTATCCCTGTTGTGACAAACTCCCATTGACTTCGGATCTACATCACATGGTGAATGAACATGGATATGAGAGAAAATGTTTTACCTTGACGACTGGGTTTAAAAGCACCACCCCTGACTTCTTGGTAATGACTTGCTTTGTGGTGTAATGGTGTTCAATTAACTGAGGAATGGTCGGGAAGCCAGTGCCTTCAAAACGATACTGGTTCTGTGGACAAAGAGCAGGCAAAGAGCAGAAAGTAGGTAAAAAAAAGAAAGACTTGTGCAAAGCCAGAACAGCTCATAGGAGCAGCTTGATGTGCAAGTACACAACCCTTGGACAGGACGCTAGTCTATCCCAGGGCCTTACCCCCAATCCACCTCCGTAATGCTGAGTGCCAAGCAGTGACGCATCGGGTACCATTTTGGTACGACTCGGCTGGGGATCAAACTCCCAATCTTCCAATCTCAGGGAAGACACTAACTGCAAGGCTTACTGACTTAGTCATTAATGCATTCAAAATATTTGCTTAATCATCATCTTTTGTTTTTACAGAAACCTTATAACTTCACAAGCAATTACTAGCAGCATTACTTGTAACTGCCATCTGAATCAATGAACCATAGAATTCCTTGTCAAATAGTTTCAGTTCGTACCAAGTTGCCTGTGAACTCGTATCTCTGTCTATGTAACACAAAGTAATCATTGGCTGACGCACATCATCGCATCAAATATACCCGAAGACATCCTTTTCTTTTGTCTCTTATACTGCCGAAACCCAATTGCTCTGCAGGGAGACAAACAGCTTTTATTCACAATTGAACACGTAGAACTCACGTCTGCAAACTGGATGATGAAGTGTCTCCGTTGTCCGTCGGAGAAGACAGACAGGACGTACTCGCCAGGCTTGCCATGGCTCTCCCGGACCAGGAAGTCGCCTTGCTGTTTGAGCAGCTCCTGGGCCTCGGTCCTGGGGATGGCCCCGTGGTACCACTCCTGGTCCCCCAGGGGCTTCTCACTGGTCGGTATCACGTCAAAAAACTGCTGGACACGTACGATGGAATGAAATATGATATTATGATGATATGATAATGACAGTTAGGGATCAATTGTGAATTACTCTTCAATTGTCAGTCAAGACAGCTGGAAGATCTGTGTCACTCCACTCAGAAAAGGACATATTGTTGACGGAGACATGATAAAACAGATCATTCACAATTGGAATGCAATGTGTACGATACACAACACATTTTCCACACTCACTACACAAGGCAACACAAACAATGGTTTTAAAAACAATTTTTGAAATAACAGACTTCAGAACCTACAGATGATGAGCCAAGGACAGATTTCGGAGAGCGGATGATACCGGCGATGGAATGACGCAAGGTGTCAAACTTTGATATCTTGTCTTTGCCTTTGTCCTGAAAATGACAGAGAAATATGTTAGACTGATAAGCAGTCGAGCATTAACAATTGAACAAGCCCAATATAGAAAACCTGACTGTACTGTATGTTCGGGAGGGTTAGAGTGATCCCTATGTGCTCACACTGCCCTCCTCTGTTCACCCAGCTATCTGCAGAGAGAGCTGAAGCCAAAAGAAGGCGCAACAGCACTAAATCATCTCACATACCAGTCAACACAAGGCTTTGTATGTCGCGCTCATACGTTGCCCCATTCAAAGTCAGACATGTCAATTAAATATGTTTCCCATTTCACTAAAATGACTAAGTCAATGGAAAACTAGTACGCAACATCATTCTGAACTGGTTTTCTATGACACCATCGTCTTTTAAACAGAAACTTGATTGACACACAGACACACTGTCACATTTCATCTCCCCAGATGGGCAGGCACAGCATTGTCCTTAAGAAAAAATCAAAAAACATTTCAGTAGTCTGAATGAATATGTCCTTGGAGACAGCAGAAGACAAAAAAAACATACTGACTTACTACCATACAATGAAAATGTACAGGACAATGCACAGAATGAATAGAACGGTCATAGAAGCTCTAACCCTGACAATTTGAGTACACTCGCAATGGCTGCCGAGTATTGTGATGTAATCATTTTCAATGTCATTTGGAATGTTCTATCAACTAAATCGATATTCACGTGATAAGGACGAATTCCCCTCGACCACAACTTGGGGAAACCAAAAATGGTTTCCCCCATTGAAACAGAGCAAACTCACTTAAACAGAAATAACAAAACATGCCAAAAAGCTACGTTGTTCAATGTACATTTAACCAGGACAAAAATCCCCACCTACGATTCACAATGCTCTCCCGTAGGGAAATATGAGAGTGCGATAAGTCCTGTGGCTTAGGCTATTCGTGGGAGAATGGGAAAAGTGGGGATCCGTTGTCCAAGTAGGCTACACATACAGTGCCTTCAGGAAGTATTCATACCCTTTGACTTATTCCACATTTTGTTGTGTTACAGCCTGATAAAAAAAATTCTCTCACCCATCTTCACACAATACCTGATAATGACAAAGTGAAAACATGTTTTTCGAAATGTTTACAAATTGATTGAAAATGAAATACAGAAATGTCTCATTTACATAAGTATTCAATACATGTTGGCATCACCCTTGGCAGCAATTATGGCTATGCGTCTTCATGGGTAACCATTTAAGTCTTGCTATAGATTTTCTAGCAGATTTAAGTCAAAACTAACTCGGCCACTCACTGTCTTCTTGGTAAGTAATTCCAGTGTAGATTTGGTCTTGTGTTTTAGTTTATTGTCCTGCTGAAAGGTGAATTCATCTCCCAGTGTCTGGTGGAAAGCAGACTGAACCAGGGTTTCCTCTACGATTTTGCCTGTGCTCAGCTCCATTCTGTTTATTTTTTATTATGGAAAAACTCCCCAGTCCTAAACGATTACAAGCATACCCATAACATGATGCAGCCACCACTATGCTTGAAAATCTGGAGTGTGGTACTCAGTAATGTGTTGTATTGGATTTGCCCCAAACATAGCACTTTGTAATCAGGACACAAAAGTGAATTGCTCTGCCACATTTTTTGCATTATTACTTTAGTGCCTTGTGGCAAAAAGGATGAATATTTTAGAATATTTTTATTCTGTACAGGTGTCCTTTTCACTCTGTCAATTAGGTTAGTATTGAGCGGTTTCCTTCCTCTCCAGCAACTGAGTTAGGAAGGACGCCTGCATCTAGTGACTGGGTGTATTGATACACCACCCAAAGTGCAATTAGTAATTTCGCCATTCCTTGTGCTTTTTAAAAATGTTTATATACCCATCTACCAATAGTTGTCATTCTTTGTGAGGAATTGGATACCTCCCTGGCTTTTGCGCTTGATCTTCACTGCTTGACTCACAGATAATTGTATGTGTGGGGTACAGAGATGAGGTACTCATTCAAAAATCCTGTTAAACACTATATTGCACACAGAGTGAGTCAATGCAGCTTATTATGAGACTTGTTAAGCACACACATGCAACAATTTGAACAATTTTACCAAGTTACAGTTCACATAAGGAAATCAATTCATTAGGCCCTAATATATGGATTTCACATCTAGGCATAGGCCCACCCACTGGGGAGCCAGGCTCAGCCAATCAGAATGAGTTTTCCCCCACAAAAAGACTTTATTAGAGACAGAAATATTCCTAAATTTCATCAGCTGTTCGGGTGGCTGGTCTAAGACGATCCCGCAGGTAATGAAGCCGGATGTGAAGGTCCTGGGCTGGCGTGGTTACACGTCATCTACGATTGTGAGGCCAGTTGGATGTACTGCCAAATTCTCTAAAATGACATTGGAGGCAGCTTTATGGTAGAGAAATGAACATTCAATTATCTGGAAACAGCTCGTGTGGACATTCCTGCAGTCAGCATGCCAATCGCACCCTCCTTCAATACTTGAGACATCTGTGGCATTGTGTTGTGTGACAAAACTGCACATTTTAGAGTGGCCTTTTATTGTCCCCAGCACAAGGTGCACCTATGTAAAGTGTGTGCTGTTTAATGCGCTTCTTGATATGCCACACCTGCCAGGTGGATGGATTATCTTGGCAAAGGATAAATGCTCAAACAGGGATGTAAAACAAATTTGTGCACAAAATTTGAGCGAAATAAGCTTTTTGTGCGTATAGAACATTTTTGGGATATTTTATTTTAACACTTTACATGTTGCGTTTATATTTTTGTTCAGTATATTTAAGCTTGCCATAAGAAAGGTGTTGAGTATACATTTAGAAAAACATAATTCCACTTCGACATTATGGGGTATTGTGGGTAGGCCAGTGATTTAATTCAGGCTATAACAAAATGTGGAAAGAGTCAAGGGGTGTGAATACTTTCTGAAGGCACTGTAGCTAGCTATGTGTGTGGAAAACATTTAATCAGAGGTTAAGACATTGTTTGGTAGTCTAACTGTAGCTGGCAAATGTCCCATCGCTGGAGAATAAACTGGACGAGCTCCGTTTGAGACTATCCTATCAACGGGACATTAAGAACTGTAATATACTATGCTTCTCGGGAGTCGTGGCTAAACAAAGACATGGATAATATACATCTAGCTTGCTTTTCTATGCATCGGCAGGACAGAACGGCAGAGTCCGGTAAGATCAGGGTTGGTGGTTTTGTCTCTCTTTATTATGTGTACATTGTCCCCTATAAATAAATAAAAATGAACAACCGCTGGTGCGCGATGAGTTAGAATACCCAATTATTAAATGTAGACCATACAATTTAGAAAGAGTTTTCACCTGTATTTTTCGTAGCTGTCTAGTTACCATTACAACCCGATGCTGGCACGAAGACCACACTCAATGAGCTGTATAGGGCTATAAAGCAAACAAGAAAATGCTCATCCAGATGCGGCGCTCTCAGTGGCCGTGATTATAATGCAGGGACACTGAAATCTGTTTTACAGGAAATGGAGGGCTGAACATGACCCCATTCAAATTGACGCTGCTGTAGTAGAGCGGGTTGAGAGCTTCAAGTTTCTTGGTGTCCACATCACTAAGGACCTATCATGGTCCAAACACACCAACACAGGCGTTAAGATTTGGCATGGGCCCTCAGATCTTCAAGAAGTTCTACAGCTGCGCCACTGAGAACATCTTGACTGGCTGCATCACCGCTTGGTATGCAAACTGCTCGGCATCCGACCACAAGGCGCTCCAGAGGGTAGTGCATACGGCCCAGTACATCACTGGGGCTGAACTCCCTGCCAGCCAGGACCTCTATACCAGGCGGTATCAGAGGAAGGCCCTAAAAACTGTCGAAGACTTCAGCCACCCAAGTCATAGGCTGTTCTCTCTGCAAGTGGTACCGAAGCGCCGAATCTGTGACCAAAATGTAGCTGAACAGCTTCCACCCCCAAGCCATAAGACGACTGAACAGTTAATCAAATTTACATTGACCCCCTCTATTATTTATGTATCTTAATTGTTTTTCACTGACTCCCTTGCACACTCACTAAACTCTACGCACACACACTACATACACACATGCATATTGACGCCATACACACACCGACACACTTACACATATGCTGCTGATACTCTGTTTATTATATATCCTGATTGCCTAGTCACTTCAACCCCTACCCACATGTACATACTGCATTACCTCAATTACCTTGTACCCCTGCACATTGACTCGGTACTGGTACTCCTTGTATACAGCCTTGTTATTGTGTTACTATTTCCTTTTTAATTTCGTTAATATTTGTTTTACTTTTTAACTCTGCACAGTTGAGAATGGGCTCGTGAGTAAGCATTTGTCTGTAAAATCAACACCTTTTTATTTTACCTAATCAATAGATGCCTTCATAACGATATACAGCATCTCTCTGGGGAATGCATTTAAATAACACGGTAAAGACGACCGTTTGGCTCGACACAAAACGGTCTAAGACAGGACAGAAGTTCATACCGTGGGTCAGTCCGAGTGGAAAGTGCTGCATTCCTTCTTATTACAAAGCTGTGTCTGAGTGACAAGTAATAGCCTGAAATCCACACTGATAGGCTCCGTTTCACCATGGTTCACCATCGCAGATAAGCTTGGATTCCAGGCTAGACAAGTAAGTTCTTCCCAATTTTAAAAAAACAACACTGACGCACCATGGAGTTGACTGAGCGCGCATCGTCCTCGTAGTTGACCATGGGGGGCAGCTCCTTGCCCTCGTTCTCCTGCATCTTGTGGTCGAGCAGGTCCTTCTGGGCACCCAGCTTGGCCACGGTGCAGCGCAGCAACTGGACAGTCTGCCTCAGATCCTCTAGAGACTGCTTCTGACTGAGCAGCAGAACCGCACTGACGGGGAGAGGGAGAATGAGTTAGGGAGTGAATGAGTGTGTTGTGAGAGAAACAAAGAGAGAGAGTCAGTGAGATGAAGAGAGAAAATGGGAGTATGTGTATGTGAGAGTGAAAAGATAGGGATAGATATGAGGAGGGGGGGGGTCACACTCTGGCGCTTGTCTGAATCCAAACAGTATTACGGCTTAATCTGCCTCTCGGAACGAGGATGTGGAAAATTATTTTGGGGTTTGCTTTCTCCCAGAGCGATATATAGCCTACAGTGCAACAGCTCCAACTGCTAAGCTTTATCTGTGCTCTGATTAATGGGTGTGAAGACCAATGTCCCCTCTAATTGTTTTCAGCACTGAGCAAATTTGACTGTGAACACTGAGGCAATACCCGCTTTAAGTTACAGTTTTAACAGCGGCCAAGTAGCCTAGTGTGACTATTTGACTACAAGAGTGGCCTACCATCAAAAACCATGGAGAAAATGCATCCCAAAACATTTTAACATGGAACTAGCTGTTCTATCATTCAGCCTACAGTAGCAGCCAATGTATGGTGTTCAATGTAGGCCAATATTCAATGAGATTTTTTTTTAAGAAAAAAAAAAAACATGCAGGTTTTAACATTAAACCTGTTTATCCGCTTGTCCTTCAGACAAGGAGGTGACTGAAAATGTTGTGTTGTTTGATGCAAGACACCACTTTACAAAATAAAATGTATTATTATTCCCATACCATTATTACAGAGAATCAGACAAATTATGCTACACACTCTGCCTATTGGCTAATTAGCTTATTCAAGCCTGCCTCAAAATACAACACTATTTACCGGACTCACTTTTCAAAGACATCTAGAAATGTACCCATTTTGTGCTCTTGTAGGTAGCAATCACTCCACTATTGCTGACTACAAATTATCTATAACTAATAACTCACTAGCTAGCAAAGGATATGAACAAAAATGTGCACACGTGGCTACATGCAGCTCTCGCCTTGATCTCAAAACATTCGCATCTACTCACGACCGCTCATGCTGTAAACACAGTCCAACTCAAAGTAAATGGCACAGATCCATATATGGCAATGGTCTATTTGCATTTAGGCCTACTGCAGATCTGATTGTTTATGCAGCACTGGTCTGTGAAGAGTATGTGTGTGTGTGTGTATACATACATATATATATACACTGCTCAAAAAATTTAAGGGAACACTAAAATAACACATCCTAGATCTGAATGAATGAAATATTCTTATTAAATACTTTTTTCTTTACATAGTTGAATGTGCTGACAACAAAGTCACACAACAATTATCAATGGAAATCAAATGTATCAACCCATGGAGTTCTGGATTTGGAGTCACACTCAAAATTAAAGTGGAAAACCACACTACAGGCTGATCCAACTTTGATGTAATGTCCTTAAAACAAGTCAAAATGAGGCTCAGTAGTGTGTGTGGCCTCCACGTGCCTGTATGACCTCCCTACAACACCTGGGCATGCTCCTGATGAGGTGGCGGATGGTCTCCTGAGGGATCTCCTCCCAGACCTGGACTAAAGCATCCACCAACTCCTGGACAGTCTGTGGCGCAACGTGGCGTTGGTGGATGGAGCGAGACATGATGTCCCAGATGTGCTCAATTGGATTCAGGTCTGGGGAACGGGCGGGCCAGTCCATAGCATCAATGCCTTCCTCTTGCAGGAACTGCTGACACACTCCAGCCACATGAGGTCTAGCATTGTCTTGCATTAGGAGGAACCCAGGGCCAACTGCACCAGCATATGGTCTCACAAGGGGTCTGAGGATCTCATCTCGGTACCTAATGGCAGTCAAGCTACCTCTGGCAAGCACATGGAGGGCTGTTAGGCCCCCCAAAGAAATGCCACCCCACACCATGACCCACCGCCAAACCGGTCATGCTAGAGGATGTTGCAGGCAGCAGAACGTTCTCTACGGCATCTCCAGACTCTGTCACGTCTGTCACGTGCTCAGTGTGAACCTGCTTTCATCTGTGAAGAGCACAGGGCGCCAGAGGTGCAAATGCCAAACGTCCTGCACGGTGTTGGGCTGTAAGCACAAACCCCACCTGTGGAAGTCGGGCCCTCATACCACCCTCATGGAGACTGTTTCTGACCGTTTGAGCAGACACATGCACATTTGTGGCCTGCTGGAGGTCATTTTGCAGGGCTCTGGCAGTGCTCCTCCTGCTCCTCCTTGCACAAAGGCGGAGGTAGCGGTCCTGCTGCTGGGTTGTTGCCCTCCTACGGCCTCCTCCACGTCTCCTGATGTACTGGCCTGTCTCCTGGTAGCGCCTCCATGCTCTGGACACTACACTGACAGACACAGCAAACCTTCTTGCCACAGCTCGCATTGATGTGCCATCCTGGATGAGCTGCACTACCTGAGCCACTTGTGTAGACTCCGTCTCATGCTACCACTATATATATATATGTGTGTGTGTATATGTATATGTGTATATATATATATATATATATATATATATATATATATATATATATATATATATATATATATATATATGTGTGTGTGTATATGTATATGTGTATATATATATATATATATATATATATATATATATATATATATATATATATATATATATATATGTGTGTGTGTATATATATATATATATATATATATATATATATATATATATATATGTGTGTGTGTATATATCTATATATATATATACAGTGGAGACTGGCTAGTCCACTCCAGGACCTTGAAATGCTTCTTACGAAGCCACTCCTTCGTTGCCCGGGCGGTGTGTTTGGGATCATTGTCATGCTGAAAGACCCAGCCACGTTTCATCTTCAATGCCTTTGCTGATGGAAGGAGGTTTTCACTCAAAATCTCACGATACATGGCCCCATTCATTCTTTCCTTTACACGGATCAGTCGTCCTGGTCCCTTTGCAGAAAAACAGCCCCAAAGCATGATGGGGCTTGCGTGGAGCCCCAGATCGAGGGAGATTATCAGGTGTCTTGTATGTCTTTCATTTCCTAATAATTGCTCCCACAGTTGATTTCTTCAAACCAAGCTGCTTACCTATTGCAGATTCAGTCTTCCCAGCCTGGTGCAGGTCTACACTTTTGTTTCTGGTGTCCTTTGACAGCTCTTTGGTCTTGGCCATAGTGGAGTTTGGAGTGTGACTGTTTGAGGTTGTGGACAGGTGTCTTTTATACTGATAACAAGTTCAAACAGGTGCCATTAATACAGGTAATGAGTGGAGGACAGAGGAGCCTCTTAAAGAAGAAGTTACAGGTCTGTGAGAGCCAGAACTCTTGCTTGTTTGTAGGTGACCAAATACTTATTTTCCACCATAATTTGCAAATAAATTCATTAAAAATCCTACAATGTGATTTTCTGGATTTTTTTCTCTCATTTTGTCTGTCATAGTTGAAGTGTACCTATGAAGAAAATTACAGGCGTCTCTTATCCTTTTAAGTGGGAGAACTTGCATAATTGGTGGCTGACTAAATACTTTTTTGCCCCACTGTATATACACCAATTAATTGTGTATTATAGCCTGATTAATCAGACAAGGTAGCAACGTACTCAGACTTCCTTTCACATGTTCTGGTGGACTCATCGATCTTGTTCTCCAGGTCCTGCATAAGATCCTCCTTGCTGCGTAGGCTCTGCTGAGTGATTACCAGCTCATCTGATGTGGATTTTAGCCTGTGGAAGAAGATGGATGGATCTCAAAAGTCCTTCCTTGATTCCTCACAACATCCTCCCACCTTCTTTTCAAAACATCAGCGCAAGACAGGGTCAATGACCACAATACTCACAATACTCTACATTGTTTTACTCACATCGCTTGTAAACTGTCTGCAGTCAAATTGTTCCATAGGATCTCGTTTGCTTGTAGATTCTCTGTTTCCTCCAGCAGTGAAATGTCAAATTCTACATTCGGTTCTTTGGTTTCTGGAGACCTGGAAGATGACATCTCATGTTAACCAAAATCATTTAAAATGGGGACAAAAGTACTGTTACTTCAAGGAAAACACCCCAAAACAAATTTGGGGAATTTGTTTTATTAGTCCATTGATAATATAGTCCCAAAATGTTTTGCATGTCAGCAATCAAGTTTTCAAGATATTTAACTTAAAAAATACAGCAAGCTGTCCCATATGATGCAAAAAGCAGCATCATATGATGCTATTTTGAAAGTTATGCATCTTGAAAACTTGATAGCTGACATGCAAAACATTGAGACTATATCAACAATGGACTAATGAAACAAATACCAAAAGATCATTTTGGGGTGGAATTTTCCTTTAAAGATGGGCTGAACTGACTGATTTAGCCTCTAGGTCAATCCTCCTCATAAGGAAATGTTACCGAGAAAGAGATTTGGGTCTTGGAGGCATGCTTTGATGTGGTTGTCTCGTGTGTGTGTGTGTGTGTGTGTGTGTGTGTGTGTGTGTGTGTGTGTGTGTGTGTGTGTGTGTGTGTGTGTTCGCACGCGGTAAGCGTTTGTACACACTGCCAAAACAGTACACAATTAGTCACTCACCCTTCTAGATAACTTGAAACAGTCTAATCAGGTCGAGTCTGGAAGTAGCTTCCTTCGCCAATTAGCTTCAGCCGGCTGGTGTGTGACCGTGGCAAAGTTGGTTTGACTTTGGATAGCCTATCTGTGGGGCTAGTTAGGGACCTCCAATTAATTACACAATGTAAATGGGGCAATATTTTCATGTTGAACACCTTTTAGTTGTATCATTAAATGCTTTCAATATTTGTATATGAATTTCTACAATATATAGTGGTTTTGAGGTTTATAATTAATTGAAACTTGGAGCTATTGAAATGTTAAAATATTGTCCCAATATTGAGTGTACAAAACATTAGGAATACCTTCGTAATTTTGAGTCCCCCCCCCTTGCTCTCAGAACAACCTCAAGTTGACTGGATGTCCTTTGGGTGTACACATAGGAAACTTTTGAGTGTGAAAAACCCAGCAGCGTTGCAGTTCTTGACACAAACCGGCGCGCCTGGCACCTATCATACCCCGTTCAAAGGCACTTACATCTTTTGTCTCGCCCATTCACCCTCTGAATGGCACACATACACAATCCATGTCTCATATGTCTCAAGGCTTAAAAATCCTTCTTTAACCTGTCTCATCCCCTTCATCTACACGGAATAAAGTGGATTTAACAAGTGACATCATTAAGGGATCATAGCTTTCACCTGGTCAGTCTATGTCATGGAAAGAGCAGGTGTTCATAATGTTTGGTACACTCACTGTACATTGTGTAATTTACTGTTATTCCTTCACTAGCACCATAGGGATATCCAAAGTCAAACCAAATTGACCATGTGCATTACGATTGGGTCTTGATGATTACTTTGGTGCTGCCAAATGTGGGCAGGTTTGAAATAACCCCAACCCAAAGAAAACTGTGGCGTTCCCTTAAATCTGTGACATTTTTCCCCATAATCATCTCACAAATCTCAGATTTTGGACGAGACTGACTTTATGACCAAAATGATCCTATTTACCCTTTGTAGTAAATTTTGACCCTAGAATAAATGTTTATGACTCATCAATGCCACATGGCTGTTTTCTACCAGAGAAGTTGGTTTTTCGGTTCAGTCTCTAAGGCAAAATCACTAAAACCTACCTGTAGACCTCAATGAAGTGTTCATACTCGGACACAGGGTCAATTTGGTCGATGGACGTGTGTATTTCTTTGTGGACCTTTACTATTTCATCAGTTAAGAGACTGGTCATTTCACTGTATTCCTCCAAAATCCCCTTCCTGAAAATGACAAAACAGTTGGAAAATCATAAAACACAGTTAGAATACGCTCAATTGATCTATTAGTACACATCTCTATGAAATATATGATCCAATAACTAAAAATATTGAATACATATTTCTTTGAAGTTGGTGGACCAAACAGAAAGCCAAAGACTCAAGTGCAACTCTCCACCGTGTTGCGGGAAATGGAATGCAGGGGAGGGGGATAGTTGTTTCGAATACAGCCTAAGTGTCGTTGCAATTTGCCAAACTTCCACAAGGGGGAAAGTTAGAAATAGTTGCTTAAAGTAAAACAGCACCCCAAAACCACCTTTTGTTATTCGGTAAATTAGCCCATTGCTGATATAGTCACAAATTCTTTGCATGTCAGCAATCAAGTTTAAGATACATAGCTTTTCAAATACATAAATACAGCCAGTATGACGCATTCAGCATCATATGATGCCGGCTGTAAACAAATACCAAAAGATAGTTTTTGGGTGCAATTTTATTCAGTGTTGTAGTACTTGAGTCCGGTCTCGAGTACTACAAAAATCTAAAAGTACTACAAGTACTCGAGTACTACAAAAATTCCCATTTTATGCTAGCTAGCTGCTAGTAGGATGTCATGTTATGCCATTGGAGTGGGTGAGTGACTGACGTTTGTTTATATTGTTTTTCGGAGTCTCATACACAGCTAGAGATGCAGGTGTGATTTGGTAAGCTGGCAAGAACTTGAACCCCTGTCATCCAGTTAGCACATGTCTTGCGTTTGCAAATTCCCTCTGGCGATCTACTCCGATTTCAGAGCACTCTCATCTGAGTGTGCCAGAGCACAAAACACACAACACCCGCTGAATATGACAGGTGTCATTAAACGTTGGCAGTGGTGGAAAAAGTACTTGAGCAAAAGTTAAGGTGCCTCAATAGAAAATGACTCAAGTAAAATTAACCCAGTAAAATTCTGCTTGAGTAAAAGTATAAAAATATTTGGTTTAAAATATACTTAAGTATCAAAAGAATAAATAATTTCAAATTCCTTATATTAAGCAAACCAGATGGCACCATTTTCTAGTTTTTTAATCCAACATTCAGACATAATTTACAAACAAAGCATTTGTGTTTAGTGAGTCCGCCAGATCAGAGGCAGTAGGGATGACCAGGGATGTTCAGTTGATAAGTGCATGAATTTGACTATTTTCCTGTCCTGCTAAGCATTCAAAATGTAACGAGTACTTTTGGGTGTCAAGGAAAATGTATGGAGTAAAAAGTACTATATTTTCTTAAGGAATGTAGTCACGTAAAAGTAAAAGTAGTCAAAAATATAAATAGTAGACCTCCCGAGTGGCACAGTGGTCTAAGGAACCAAATCACAGTGCTAGCTGTGCCACTAGAGATTCTGGATTCGAGTTCAGGCTCTGTCGCAGCTGGCCGCATCCAATGGGGCGGCGCACAACTGGCCCAGCGTCGTCTGGATTAGAGGAGGGTTTGGCCGGCAGGGATGTCCTTGTCCCATTGCACACTAGCGACTCCTGTGGCGGGCCAGGCACAGTGCACGCTGACACGGCCGCCAGGTGTACGGTGTTTCCTCCAACACATTGGTGCGGCTGGCTTCTGGGTTAAGTGGGCATTGTGTCAAGAAGCAGTGAGGCTTGTTTGGGTTGTGTTGTGTTTCGAAGGACGCACGGCTCTCGGCCTTCGCCTCTCCCGAGTCCGTACGGGAGTTGCGGCAATGAGACAATTGGATACCACGAAATTGGGGAGAAAAAGGGGTAAAAATATATAAATAGTAAAGTACAGATACACCAAAAAACTACTTAAGTAGTACTTTAAAGTATTTTTATATAAGTACTTTAAACCACTGAATGTAGGCAAAAAAAGTAATAGTTGGTCAAGAACGCTCTAGATAACATGTAAACAACCTAACCAGCTCTGCTACGGAGAGTAAAATGGTCAGTGGCGTGTTTTCATTTGTGTCTGGAAATAGCTAGCTAGCCAACTTTAGTCAGTTAGCTTGGGTGCATGGTTGGGACAAGCATGCATTGGCAGGCAAGCTGCAGAAAGACAAGGAGGCTACAATTTCCCATCATTTATCAGTGCAATTTTGACGACCAACTAGCTGAAAAAGTTTGAGAGGGTATATCTGATGTTCTTTCATTAGATTTTAGCTCATCTTGCTCTGGCTAGCATTACTTGTTGATCTTGTTGATGTGCATAACTGAGGGAGAGAGAGCCTACCTTGTCATGGTTGTTTGATCAATAGGACTGTAAAGTTCTCAAATGTAAGAGGACTCCCGTGGTGTTTACATACAGTGCCTTGCGAAAGTATTCGGCCCCCTTGAACTTTGCGACCTTTTGCCACATTTCAGGCTTCAAACATAAAGATATAAACTGTATTTTTTTGTGAAGAATCAACAACAAGTGGGACACAATCATGAAGTGGAACGACATTTATTGGATATTTCAAACTTTTTTAACAAATCAAAAACTGAAAAATTGGGCGTGCAAAATTATTCAGCCCCCTTAAGTTAATACTTTGTAGCGCCACCTTTTGCTGCGATTACAGCTGTAAGTCGCTTGGGGTATGTCTCTATCAGTTTTGCACATCGAGAGACTGACATTTTTTCCCATTCCTCCTTGCAAAACAGCTCGAGCTCAGTGAGGTTGGATGGAGAGCATTTGTGAAGAGCAGTTTTCAGTTCTTTCCACAGATTCTCGATTGGATTCAGGTCTGGACTTTGACTTGGCCATTCTAACACCTGGATATGTTTATTTTTGAACCATTTCCATTGTAGATTTTGCTTTATGTTTTGGATCATTGTCTTGTTGGAAGACAAATCTCCGTCCCATCTCCAATCGAAAATCAAATCAAGAGTCGGCTTTCTATTCCGCAACAAAGCCTCCTTCACTCAAGCCGCCAAGCTTACCCTAGTAAAACTGACTATCCTACCGATCCTCGACTTCGGCGATGTCATCTACAAAATGGCTTCCAACACTCTACTCAGCAAACTGGATGCAGTCTATCACAGTGCCATCCGTTTTGTCACTAAAGCACCTTATACTACCCACCACTGCGACTTGTATGCTCTAGTCGGCTGGCCCTCGCTACATATTCGTCGCCAGACCCACTGGCTCCAGGTCATCTACAAGTCTATGCTAGGTAAAGCTCCGCCTTATCTCAGCTCACTGGTCACGATGGCAACACCCATCCGTAGCACGCGCTCCAGCAGGTGTATCTCACTGATCATCCCTAAAGCCAACACCTCATTTGACCGCCTTTCGTTCCAGTACTCTGCTGCCTGTGACTGGAACGAATTGCAAAAATCGCTGAAGTTGGAGACTTTTATCTCCCTCACCAACTTCAAACATCAGCTATCTGAGCAGCTAACCGATCGCTGCAGCTGTACATAGTCTATTGGTAAATAGCCCACCCTTTTCACCTACCTCATCCCCGTACTGTTTCTATTTATTTACTTTTCTGCTCTTCTGCACACCAATATCTCTACCTGTACATGACCATCTGATCTTTTATCACTCCAGTGTTAATCTGCAAAATTGTAATTATTTGCCTACCTCCTCATGCCTTTTGCACACATTGTATATAGACCCCCCCTTCGTTTTCTACTGTGTTATTGACTTGTTAATTGTTTACTCCATGTGTAACTCTTTGTTGTATGCTCACACTGCTATGCTTTATCTTGGCCAGGTCGCAGTTGCAAATGAGAACTTGTTCTCAACTAGCCTACCTGGTTAAATAAAGGTGAAATAAAAAAATAAAAAAAAGATCTTTTGCAGATTCCATCAGGTTTTCTTCCAGAATGGTCCTGTATTTGGCTCCATCCATCTTCCCATCAATTTTAACCATCTTCCCTGTCCCTGCTGAAGAAAAGCAAGCCCAAACCATGATGCTGCCACCACCATGTTTGACAGTGGGGATGGTGTTCAGGGTGATGAGCTGTGTTGCTTTTACGCCAAACATAACGTTTTGCATTGTTGCCAAAAAGTTCAATTTTGTTTTAATCTGACCAGAGCACCTTCTTCCACATGTTTGGTGTGTCTCCCAGGTGGCTTGTGGCAAACTTTAAACAACACTTTTTATGGATATCTTTAAGAAATGGCTTTCTTCTTGCCACTCTTCCATAAAGGCCAGATTTGTGCAATATACGACTGATTGTTGTCCTATGGACAGAGTCTCCCACCTCAGCTGTAGATCTCTGCAGTTCATCCAGAGTGATCATGGGCCTCTTGGCTGCATCTCTGATCAGTCTTCTCCTTGTATGAGCTGAAAGTTTAGAGGGACGGCCAGGTCTTGGTAGATTTGCAGTGGTCTGATACTCCTTCCATTTCAATATTATCGCTTGCACAGTGCTCCTTGGGATGTTTAAAGCTTGGGAAATCTTTTTGTATTCAAATCCGGCTTTAAACTTCTTCACAACAGTATCTCGGACCTGCCTGGTGTGTTCCTTGTTCTTCATGATGCTCTCTGCGCTTTTAACGGACCTCTGAGACTATCACAGTGCAGGTGCATTTATACGGAGACTTGATTACACACAGGTGGATTGTATTTATCATCATTAGTCATTTAGGTCAACATTGGATCATTCAGAGATCCTCACTGAACTTCTGGAGAGAGTTTGCTGCACTGAAAGTAAAGGGGCTGAATAATTTTGCACGCCCAATTTTTCAGTTTTTGATTTGTTAAAAAAAGTTTGAAATATCCAATAAATGTCGTTCCACTTCATGATTGTGTCCCACTTGTTCTTGATTCTTCACAAAAAAATACAGTTTTATATCTTTATGTTTGAAGCCTGAAATGTGGCAAAAGGTCGCAAAGTTCAAGGGGGCCGAATACTTTCGCAAGGCACTGTAATTGCAGAAATCCATTCAGGTGTATTTTGTGGCTTTTGGCAAATGCGTTCTAATGATCTAAAAGTCACGCTGTTGTAACTGCCTGTAAACACACAGTCCAGTTCAAAGTGAATAATGGCAGGCCCTTGTAGCAAATGGCTTGTTTGTATAAAGGCCTACTGTAGCTCTGATTGGCTATGGCACATCGGTCTGTCTAGACTCCGGTCCTAGACAAAACAGATGTTTTTATTTGGTTTTATTAATTGCAGTGTCTATTAATTGTCCAAACACACGGACTCTTCCCCGGTGTATATTACTATAGAATTTTCACAAATGCCTTAGTATACCTAATTACCAAACATAGATTTTGTATTTTTTGTACTATTTTTTCAGCCAAGGGCTGACTAAAGTAGCTCGATTTATCTCTTCAGAAACAAGCAAAAAAAATCCTGATTGGATCTTTTTTTCCCCTTCAGTGTTAACCCTTTCCAACAAAAACTGAAAAGATGAAATCAGATCATCATTGAAAATAATAATTATCATTACAATCATTATTTTATAAATCCTTCGCCCTTCTCTGAAGGCGTAGTCGGCCCTCATTGTTCTCCACTGTGTTTGGGTTAGTAATCATTTGTAGTGTGGCTCTATTTTCACTATTCTGAATGTCTAAAGAATCCATATGTTGTCCTGAAATATGAACACAGAAATACTGGACAATTTGGACTCTTATTATGGTGGTGATTTGACAAGATTAAAATCATGTTCTTGAACTGGACTCACATTTTTCATTTAACCCTGTCTCGGTCTTGACTCGGTCTTGATTTTCTCCTGTCTTGGTCTTGAATCGGTCTCACTTTAGGTGGTCTCGAACACTGGTTTCACATTAAAGCAACTATTTCTAACTTACTCCTTGTGGATTGCTGACATGCAAAACATTTTGGGATTATGTCAATAATGGACTAATTAAACAAATACCAAAAGATAGTTTGGGGGTAGAATTTTCCTTTAACCTGTTTAGTGTAGGGGGCAGTATTTTGATGTATGGATGAAAAACGTACCCAAATGACACTGCCTATTTCTCAGGCCCATAATCTAGAATATGCATATAGTTGTCAGATTAGGATAGAAAACACTCTAAAGTTACCAAAACTGTGACAATATTGTCTGTGAGTATATCAGAACTGATATTGCAGGCGAAAACCTGAGGAAAATCCAACCAGGAAGTGCTGTTTTTTCTGAAACCTCTGTTCCATTGCCTGCCTTCGCTCCATTTAAAGGGATATCAACCAGATTCCTTTTCTTATGGCTTCCCCATGGTGTGAACAGTCTTTAGACATAGTTTCAGGCTTTTACTTTGAAAAATTAGCGAGAAAGATCACATTGTATGGCTGGGTGCCAGCAGCGTTTTGCATACACAACAGCTTGGAGCAGACATTTTATCTCTCTCTCCTATTGAAGATGCTACAGTCCCGATTGAAATATTATTGATTATATATTGTAAAAACAACTTGAGGATTGATTGATTATAAAAAAACGTTGGATAAAAAACTGTGGATTTCTGAACATAACTCGCCAACCAAATGGAGGTATTTTGGATATAAAAATAATCTTGATGGAACGAAAGGAACATTTCATGTGTAACTGGGAGTCTCGTGAGTGCAAACATCCGAAGATCATTCATTTTATTGCTTTTCTGACTTTCGTGACCAATATACTTGGCTGCAAGCTGTTTGTAATGTTTTGTCTGCTGAGAGAGCTGTCCTTACATAAACTATTCATTGACCTGGCCAAGGCTTTCGACTCTGTCAATCACCACATCCTCATCGGCAGACTCGATAGCCTTGGTTTCTCAAATGATTGCCTCGCCTGGTTCACCAACTATTTCTCTGATAGAGTTCAGTGTGTCAAATCGGAGGGCCTGTTGTCCGGGCCTCTGGCAGTCTCTATTGTGGGTGCCACAGGATTCAATTCTTGGACCGACTCTCTTCTCTGTATACATCAATGATGTCGCTCTTGCTGCTGGTGAGTCTCTGATCCACCTCTATGCAGACGACGCCATTCTGTATACTTCTGGCCCTTCTTTGGACACTGTGTTAACCACCCTCCAGATGAGCTTCAATGCCATACAACACTCCTTCCGTGGCCTCCAATTGCTCTTATAAATACAAGAAAAACTAAATGCATGCTCTTCAACCGATCGCTGCCTGCACCTGCCCGCCCATCCAACATCACTACTCTGGACGGGTCTGCCTTCGAATATGTGGACAACTACAAATACCTAGGTGTCTGGTTAGACTTTAAACTCTCCTTCCAGACTCACAACAAACATCTCCAATCCAAAGTTAAATCTAGAATTGGCTTCCTATTTCGCAACAAAGCCTCCTTCACTCATGCTGCCAAACATACCCTTGCAAAACTGACCATCCTACCGATCCTCGACTTCGGCGACGTCATTTACAAAATAGCCTCCAATACCCTACTCAATAAATTGGATGCAGTCTATCACAGTGCCATCCGTTTTGTCACCAAAGCCCCATATACTACCCACCACTGTGACCTGTACGCTCTCGTTGGCTGGCCCTCGCTTCATACTCGTCGTCAAACTCACTGGCTCCAGGTCATCTACAAGACCCTGCTAGGTAAAGTCCCAACCTTATCTCACCTCGCTGGTCACCATAGCAGCACCCACCTGTAGCACGCGCTCCAGCAGGTATATCTCTCTGGTCACCCCCAAAACCAATTCTTACTTTGGCCGCCTCGCCTTCCAGTTCTCTGTTGCCAATGACTGGAACGAACTGCAAAAATCTCTGAAACTGGAAACACTTATCCCCCTCACTAGCTTTAAGCACCAGCTGTCAGAGAAGCTCACATATTACTGCACCTGTACATAGCCTGCACCTGTACATAGCTTTTTTGAAAACTGACACGCAGGTGGATTAACAACAAGCTAAACTGTGTTTTGCTATATTGCACTTGTGATTTCATGAAAATTAAATATTTTTAGTAATTTAATTTGAATTTGGCGCTCTGCAGTTCAGCGGATGTTGACGAAAATGATCCTGCTAACGGGATGGGTGCATCAAGAAGTTAAACAGGACATCTGAAAATGCCTCTGCCTCATAGTAATCCCTTGACAGCTATGAAATTATGTGATTAAGCCTCATCTGGGATTGTCCCACATGACAACAATGACTCCTAACTCGCTATACTAAAATAATTCTGGATTTACGTAATTCCGAAGAATGTTTAAATTGCCTGACATTTTAGGGTGTTACAGATATGGTAATCTGCAGTGTGCTGCTGGACGTCTAGGTTGGACATTGCAGAAAAGGAGGACTTTGCACAGTGACATATGTACCCAAGTGTGTTAACCAACAACATTTCAGCCCGTAGACCTTCATCAGTTGTTAACCTAAGAGTCAGGACCAGTGGTGTAGTGGAGGGTAAACACCTTTGTGGGAAAAATGCAAAGTATAAGGACTTTTAATTTACTCACTGCGAACAGCGTTTGTTTACCTACCTTTTTTTCAATACTACATCACTGGTAACAAGACGTAACAAAGTAGCATGACTTAAAGTAACACATCATATAGAATTGAAACAAAGTAACCTAACATAAAGTAACCTAACATAACAAACACACTTGGAGCATACATCGCGGTACATTGACCTCCAGCATCTTTTCAAAGCCATTAGATATCATGCGTATGTTGTAATCCCTTCCCGAATCTCCGCTTGACACACTCACAGTGCACTGATCATCTCCTCCTGCATCTTCTGCAGGGAGTCGAGGAGGAGGGGCAGCGTGGTGTCGTGGTAGTGCTCCTGGTGGAGCTGGGCGCTCCGCACCGCCAGCACGTACTGGTTGTGGAGGTTGTGCAACTTCATAGTGGTCTTGTCGTAGCGCTCCCTCGCCTTCTCTGGCTCCTTGCCTGAAATCAAAACAAGAAGACATTTTTAATTTGTTTTATTTAACCTTTATTTAACCAGGCAAGTCAGTTAAGAACAAATCCTTATTTACAATAATGACGGCCTAGTGGGTTAACTAGTGGGTTAACTGCCTTGTTCGGGGGCAGAAGGACAGATTTTAACCTTGTCAGCTCGGGGATTCGATCCAGCAACCTCTCGGTTACTGGCCCAACGCTCTAACCACTAGTCTGCCGCCCCAAAGAAATGCTGTGCTGCTGGTTTGTACGGAGGTTTAATTGGGTGTGCCTCATCATTTGAGGGACATCATTGGGTGTGCCACATCATTCGAGGGACATCATTGGGTGTGCCTCATCATTCGAGGGACATCATTGGGTGTGCCTCATCATTCGCCTCCCATGTCAGTCATACGATCTGCCTCCAAAGGTTTGGTGTGGTAGGTATTGATGCACTTCAGATGGTTTCTACTAAGACTTCATGCATTTCTAAGGAAAACTCCACTATGAAAACATATTCAACTTGAGTTTTCTGTCAATGTTCAGTAGAAATGTTTACCTTTCACCATTGCTTCTCTGTATTTTTCTTTGGCACTGTGGGCTTCCTTTGTCAATTGTCTATAGGTGCCCTTTAACTTTTCTAGATCACCTTTTGTCACCTAGAAGAGATAATGTCAGAAACATCACATCGTCAACAAAAGCAACATTAGCATCTTTGACATAAGTAAAGTTCACCTCATTTACACTCGGACTACATGTGAAACACCCTGTCAACAAACGCCCCATAACCGTAAATAACGTCAATGCACAGGGAGGATAGTGTATGAAGAAACGGTAAATGTGTGTACGGTGAGTGTATACAATACCTTGTTCATCTCGAACTCGATCTGTGTGTGGATGCTCTGGTAGCTCTTCTTGACCTGCTGCTTGTCTTTGATCATCATGGTGAGTCTGTGCAGAGGGCCCGAGTTCAGCTCCTCCGCGTGACACTTCATGATCTTACTCAGCTGTTCCGTCTGCTGGACCATGTGGGCCCAAGACTGGAGAGATGGAGGTGGAAGAAGAAAGATGAGAGTGAGACGAAGAGGGATATAGGAGATCGCAATGTCACGCCTGATTTCAGTATATAGGAAAATCAACTGGAACTTTAAGGCATTTATTGTGCAAATGTTTTCTTCTTCGAAGCAAAAGCATTTAACGCCTCCTGTAGAAAACTTTCTACACAACGCTGTGACTGATATCCCAATATAACCAACCCAGTTCCACACTCCCCTTCCAACATCCTGCTCAACAGCAGAAAAACAACCCACATTCATAAGTGTGGGATCCCCACTGGTAAAAACATCAGATAAAAAGGGAGATATGGTCTTAAATGAATCTACATGTTCACTGGTGTGTGTTGTGTCTGTAATAATATAGCATATAATTTTGGCTTCGGCGGTCAACAAACCACCATCTTATATCTTGCCGTAGGTTGCTGTAGTCAGTGTTCACTGTTGGGTCTGTATTGTACCGGTCTTTACTGTGTATTGATATGTTTGAATAGGTCGATACCTTGGAGACGTTGCTGATGTAGTCCATCTGGGAGGAGTTGTCGTGCTTTTCCACCTGCTGGCTGATATTGAGGAGAAGTGATGCGTACTCCTTGTCACTCTTCACCCGTAGCGTCATGAAGCGCTTCACCGTCTCCAGCAGCTTCAGCTCCCAGTCCTGCAGCTTCAACAGCCCGTCGTGGGAGTTCCGCAGGTCCCGTCCGAACCCCATCGTCCCTCTTCCCTTCAGTCTTCCTCAAGGCACGCTGTTTAGTCTCACACTTCGCTGGGCCGAGAGTACGGGGAAATCACCCTCAGGTCTGCATCTTTCCTGGAAGGAGGATTGAGAGGGACAGAAAACTAAGCATTGATATTTGCACATACAGAAGCTATAGTACATGGGTGAAAACAATTTTTCTACAAAGTACAGCAAACAGTTTGTGGATGGTTTTCTATGACATAGCGGCAGGGTAGCCTAGTGGTTAGAGCGTTGGACTAGTAACTGAAAGGTTGCAAGTTCAAACCCCCGAGCTGACAAGGTACAAATCTGTCGTTCTGCCCCTGAACAGGCAGTTAACCCATTGTTCCTAGGCCGTCATTGAAAATAAGAATTTGTTCTTATCTGACTTCCCTAGTAAAATAATAAAAAATAAATAAAAAAGGCACTCCTTTCATTAGCCAAACCCTTTATAGACTGCAACAGCCTGTTAATGGAAGAGGCAGAGTTCTCTGAAATAATGAATAAGGAGGGGAGGACGACCAGCTTAGCTCAGGAAGTGGGTGTGAGAACAGTGAACAGCACAAAACTGAAGCGTAACAAGAGACACAACACATAGACTAGCCCTAGCCGCATCACACCACATCTCATCAGCTCTCAGGTAGCCTGTTAGACCACATGGAGACATTAAAACAAAGTTGATAGAGAGGCCAGAAACCATTGTTTGATATACTGTATCTACAACAGGATGTAGGCTAGTGAATTCTCTAACATGAGATATAAGGGTCAACCTTTATAGATAGGGCAGCTTATACACAGACAGACATGTGTATTCACTCTACCTCTGCTACTACTAGATATTTAATCTGTCTTTAAACCTCAGGGGGGAAGCGCATTATCTCCGAGCCTTCTGTTCTGTTCCATTGTCTTACACAAAATACTTTTTTTTTTATAAAGGGAGTTATGTCTCACAAGGGAGTACTACAAAAAATAAGGTACCAAGAACATATCTTGAACTATCAGTTTTGGAAGATAAAAAGTTTCGCAAATACAATTTGTCAAAGATGTACCAAGCATCCCAGAGGGTAGAAAAATGTGGTTTACTATTTGGGAATGTGCTTGTGTGTGTCCCAGTAAGATCACACGTGCCACCCACTGTTGGATGTAGACTAATTGGAAAGGAACGTCTTCAAATAGTGTGCCTTGGTCTAATATTTGAAAACGTGCAATCTCCCTTATGAGAATGGAGCGGCTGAAATTCAGAGACGTAGAAACTTAACAAGAACCGCCTCATTCGTCAAGCAGACTTGTCTAACCTGTGTCATCAATGGGTCATAGCATAAATACCAGGACAAGCACAACAAGAGGCTACTAAGCAAACACAAAAATGTCCTCCACATTCAGGAAACCTTTTTTAGTCTTGAATTGTAACAATTTAATGATACAGTGATATCATGTGAATTGTATTTAGGCTGTCCATGCAAAATCAAGTGGACGGAGTGTCAGGTTTTCGGTCACGGATCACAGTGAAATATTCAGGCTTGTTGCACATTCTTGGCATGATGATGTGAGCACTGCCTGAAAGGAATTCAAAAGGCGTAACTTTACCACCCACAAGTCACAGGCTAACAAGGATGAGGTACATGACTCCACTCTACAGCACGAGTACTGAAACTATACAGTTTATAGCTAATGTCTCTGGTTTACTTAAAAACAAGCTTTAAAATACCATTACAGAAGCTAGATCAGAAGCAAATCTTTCACAGCAGAAGACAAAAGCATGAACCGAACCTCAAAATGATAACAAAGGCCTTTTATCATTGAGGAAACCCATAAACTGGCATACACTAGGCTACTAAAAGTTAACTAGCTAAACAGGCACTTTGCCATTCTAGAAAAGCTTCTGTATTAGCCTAGGCCTAACAACCATGCATTTTTGTGAAACTTGATCTCCTGGCTACCACTTGCCCCTTACATTACTGTGAACAGTTAACATCCCCTTTACAAGGTGGCTTTGAACACTTACCTGTAGCCACAGGCAACACCACACGTTTGACCTCAACAAAGACCATTTTCTAGAACACCTACCTTTATTCATATAAGATCAAGGGAGCATCTGGGACACCAACAAGAGAACGCTAAGGGGGGCCGCAACTCCCTATTCTCAAACATCGTAGGCTATATGACAAAATAAAATTGATTGTTTTGTATGTTTCAATGTGAGTTTTATCAAACTATAAGCCTAACTATGACCAGACTGATTTATCCCACTAAACTAAAGCCACAAAATGTCAGTGTCTGACTGATAGGGAGACAAAAGTGGTTAAGGCAAACACCAACTAGGGATGGGGTAAGATCGATACAGTAGAGTATACTGTGACTACAAGTATCGATAAAAATGATAAAATAGCTAGGTAGCTATGTTAGCTAGCACTATACAGTTGTACCTGCACCTAAACTCCAGTATTTCTCATCCTATAGTCATTTTTACATGTTTTAAAATGGTGTGCCAACATGTTTGAGTACTTTTTTCTTCCTAAACTCGTTTTCTAATGGCTCTCTCTTGTTCCTCTGCAGCAGACATAGTGAGCAATATGTTTGGAACATCAAATTGAATAAAATCGCAGAATCTAAATCGCAAAAGCCAAACATAAAGAATTTAGATAAATATAGAATCGCAAAACATATCACATGATATTGTTGGATGTCCCTGGCAATTCCCAGCACTACCACAAACTTACAAAAACAATGGAGTTGACTGCGAGAACACGTTTCAGCATTTGACATCCTGATAAACAAAGACCATTGAATAGGTCTGTGTTAGTAGACATTTAACAGGCTTTTTTTCTCTCCATGCTTCCTAATGCAAGAGAGCCGCAAAGCTGCAGACTTGGAGCTTCAGGAACAGGAAGCTGTAAACTGTGGTACACCTTCACCTTTTTCCCCTGACACAAAATGGTTGTTGGTTCCTCCATCATCAGGCAGGCAACATCTCAATACTTAGCCTTTAGGGTCTATAAAGACAAGATTGAAAATCAAGCTTGCATAACATACTGAGTCATCCACAATAAAGAAATAGCCTCTGACTGGCCATCTAGTGAAATTACAAGAGGGAGTTTGTTGTGTCACTTACGAGACAGATCACTTTGACCTGACAGTGTATCGTGACAACAACAAACCTTGGGTACAAAAAAGGAAATTCAACCAAAGTCAGCACATTTCATAAGCCCACAGATGTGAAAAACTTGTCAAACAATAAGTTAATTATAAAGATGAACAGCTCTCAATTTCAAACAACTCTTTGTAGTAAAAGATATAGGCTCTTTCCGTCCGAGCTTCACCAAGAGCTAATAAAGTTTTTATTGAGAGTTTCAGGACAAAGCTAGTCCCCTGTATATAGCCTTGTTATTGTCATTTTATTGTGTTACTTTTCATTATTTGTTACTTTAGTTTATTTGTATACATATTTTCTTAACTCTTTCCTGAACTGCATTGTTGGTTAAGGGCGTGTAAGTAAGATTTTCACGGTAACACCACTTGTATTAGGCACATATGACAACAAAAGTTTGATTTGACCTAAATGAGGGACAATGAGCAAGGTGCAATGCCCGGACTATTTTCATGATTTAATGCAGCCCGGAACAGCTACTGTAAATGGGTGTCAAATGGGCCACAATGGTTTTTTTTTTTTGTTGTTGTCACATTTGGGTTATTTTCCTGCCTAATGTGTGCAACAAATGACGAGTCAAACAGTGTGGTTGTACACTTGCACACAGGAGTATGACAGTGAAATGTCTTCATGTGATGTTGTTTAGAGTGGGTGGTGGTGGGCTGCTGAAGGAGATCATCAGTGGGAGTTAGCTAAGCTCAACAAGGATTTGCTGTGTGCTACAGAACAGGGTCTGTAGGGAGGGGACTGCTACTTGAATACCCCATCTGAGCGAGCAGTCTAGTAAAGGAATGTCCTCATTCTTCTCACTGGTGTGGCATGAAAAGGTCATGGAATTCAAAGCTGACAGACAAACAGTGTCCCTGACATGAAACAACTGATGATGATATATTGTTTTCTGGATTTGCATTTCTAACCTGTGTGTATTAATGTAGATGTATGCAAACACTGTTGCTAGCTAATATATTTCATTTGGCCAACGAGTAGCCTATCTATGATGGGAGAGAATATTGGACACAGCTGGTTGAGTGTGACAAAAGGTTTTGTCAAGTCCTATTGGACCAGTTGGCTGTGATAAGTTTTGCTGTAACTGCATCCGTTCCCTCCGCCCATTTTGTGGCAATTCATAATACAGTACTTCACAGCAGCATTGAACTTTTACCCAATAATACTGGTTATACAGCAAACAAGTTGTCATACGTCAAAACCAATTCTGCTAAAACAATAACAATCATGATTAACTATTTGAAAGCTGACATAATTTGAACCGTTTCACCTAAAATGGCTATTTAACGTTTCATGTTTCCCATCCCGAGGAAAGTTTGTGTTAGCATTATGCAGCAAAGCAAAGGCATTCGCTAGCTAGCGAGCTAGAACAACACAACAGCCAAAGCTCCTTACAGTGCGGTGCCTCTTCTTACCAAGTACAGTCCAGTAGTTAATTAGCAAGAGTAGGCTAACTAGCTAAATCTGAACATAATCTGATTCACATTGGCTAACTAGCGAACTATTTTAGCGGTAGCGTGCTAGGTAACGTTACCCACAGTGACTATTTTACGGGCGATAAACTGCTATATATGTATTATAAAAGGTCGCTATAATAATATAATGGCTAATTAAGTTATCCGTATTTTGATTAGCTTGCTAGCTAGCCCGCTAGGTAAATTGAGCTATTCCTGCTAATAATGTCGAGTGCCTGGCTGGACGTTTTTTTTTTCTTTAGGAAAAAAAACTCCTAAACCATTTCTCGAGTGTTCGTTCTCTAGCAAATATCACATCTACATGTCGATTCCGTTCAAATAGACAGTTGATACAATCAATGACAGATTGCACTCACTTTATACTGATAGTTTCTTTTCTCTTCTACTATTTCTCAGTGTTTCCTGATTCCTTGGAATTCTTCTTTTCTTTTGCTCCGCTGCCCGAGTTGGGATTCGGGAGGGGTTTCCGCTTCGAGCTCTGTACTGGTACCATAGGATTATGACGTGTGTGTGTAAAATATTGTGTTTTAGAAAGAAAGATAAAAGGTTAAATTACACAGCTCTGATCCTGATATACAGTGCCTTCAGAAAGTATTCATACCCCTTGACTTATTCCACATTTTGCTGTGTTACAGCCTGAATTCAAAATGGATGAAATATATGTTTTTCTCTCACCCGTCTATACATAATACCCCATATTGACAATGTGAAAACGTGTTTTTAGAAATGTTAGCAAATTTATTGAAAATGAAATACAGAAATATCTCATTTACATAAGCATTCACACCCCTGAGTCAATTCATGTTAGAATCACCATTGGCAGCAATTACAGCTGTGAGTGTTTCTGGGTACGTCTCTTATTAAGAGTTTTGCACACCTGAATTGTACAATATTTGGATGAACCAGGTTTTCCTCTGGGATTTTGCCTGTGCTATTCTGTTTGTTTTTATCCTAAAAACTCCCTTTTCCTTGCTGATGACAAGCATACCCATAAAATGATGTAGCCACCACCATGCTTGAAAATATGAAGAGTTGTACTCAGTGATGTGTTGTGTTTGCCCCAAAACATAACACTTTGTATTCAGGACATAAAGTTAATTTCTTTGCCACATGTTTTGCAGTTTCACTTTAGTCCATTATTGCAAACAGGATGCATGTTTTGGAATGTTTAAAAACAATTCTGTACAGACTTCCTTCTTTTTACTCTGTCAATTAGGTTAATATTGTGGAGTAACTACAATGTTGTTGATCCATCCTCAGTTTTCTCCCATTACAGCCATTAAACTCTGTAACTGTTTTAATGTCACCATTGACCTCATGGTGAAATCCCTGGGCAGTTTCCTTCCTCTCCAGCAACTGAGTTACCATAGGAAGGATGCCTGTATCTTTGTAGTGACTGGGTGTATTGGTACACCATCCAAAGTGTAATTAATAACTTCACCATGCTCAAAGGGATATTTAATGTCTTTAATTATTTAATTTATCTGTTATTTTACTAGGTAAGTTGACTGAGAACACGTTCTCATTTGCAGCAACGACCTGGGGAATAGTTACAGGGGAGAGGAGGGGGATGAATGAGCCAATTGTAAACTGTTGTCTGTTTATTTTTTTATTAAAACCTTCTTATGGATCAAATCCCGTTAGCGGGATCGATTAGGCAACATCTGGTGAAATGGCAGAGCACCGAATTCAAATTAAATTATTAGAAATATTTAACTTTCATACAATCACAAGTGCAATACACCAAAATAAAGCTTAACGTCTTGTTAATCCAGCCACCGTGTCAGATTTCAAAAAGGCTTTACGGCGAAAGCAAACCATGCTATTATCTGAGGACAGCACCCCATCAAACAAACACATGACAATCATATTTCAACCCGCCAGGCGCGACACAAAACTCAGAAATAACGATATAATTCATGCCTTACCTTTGAAGATCTTCTTCTGTTGGCACTCCAATATGTCCCATAAACATCACAAATAGTCATTTTGTTCGATTAATTCCATCGTTATATCCCCAAAATGTCCATTTACAGTGCCTTGCGAAAGTATTCGGCCCCCTTGAACTTTGCAACCTTTTGCCACATTTCAGGCTGCAAACATAAAGATATAAAACTGTATTTTTTTGTGAAGAATCTACAACAAGTGGGACACAATCATGAAGTGGAACGACATTTATTGGATATTTCAAACTTTTTTAACAAATCAAAAACTGAAAAATTGGGCGTGCAAAATTATTCAGCCCCTTTACTTTCAGTGCAGCAAACTCTCTCCAGAAGTTCAGTGAGGATCTCTGAATGATCCAATGTTGACCTAAATGACTAATGATGATAAATACAATCCACCTGTGTGTAATCAAGTCTCCGTATGAATGCACCTGCACTGTGATAGTCTCAGAGGTCCGTTAAAAGTGCAGAGAGCATCATGAAGAACAAGGAACACACCAGGCAGGTCCGAGATACTGTTGTGAAGAAGTTTAAAGCCGGATTTGGATACAAAAAGATTTCCCAAGCTTTAAACATCCCAAGGAGCACTGTGCAAGCGTTAATATTGAAATGGAAGGAGTATCAGACCACTGCAAATCTACCAAGACCTGGCCATCCCTCTAAACTTTCAGCTCATACAAGGAGAAGACTGATCAGAGATGCAGCCAAGAGGCCCATGATCACTCTGGATGAACTGCAGAGATCTACAGCTGAGGTGGGAGACTCTGTCCATAGGACAACAATCAGTCGTATATTGCACAAATCTGGCCTTTATGGAAGAGTGGCAAGAAGAAAGCAATTTCTTAAAGATATCCATAAAAAGTGTCATTTAAAGTTTGCCACAAGCCACCTGGGAGACACACCAAACATGTGGAAGAAGGTGCTCTGGTCAGATGAAACCAAAATTGAACTTTTTGGCAACAATGCAAAACGTTATGTTTGGCGTAAAAGCAACACAGCTCATCACCCTGAACACATCATCCCCACTGTCAAACATGGTGGTGGCAGCATCATGGTTTGGGCCTGCTTTTCTTCAGCAGGGAAAGGGAAGATGGTTCAAATTGATGGGAAGATGGATGGAGCCAAATACAGGACCATTCTGGAAGAAAACCTGATGGAGTCTGCAAAAGACCTGAGACTGGGACAGAGATTTGTCTTCCAACAAGACAATGATCCAAAACATAAAGCAAAATCTACAATGGAATGGTTCAAAAATAAACATATCCAGGTGTTAGAATGGCCAAGTCAAAGTCCAGACCTGAATCCAATCGAGAATCTGTGGAAAGAACTGAAAACTGCTCTTCACAAATGCTCTCCATCCAACCTCACTGAGCTCGAGCTGTTTTGCAAGGAGGAATGGGAAAAAATGTCAGTCTCTCGATGTGCAAAACTGATAGAGACATACCCCAAGCGACTTACAGCTGTAATCGCAGCAAAAGGTGGCGCTACAAAGTATTAACTTAAGGGGGCTGAATAATTTTGCACGCCCAATTTTTCAGTTTTTGATTTGTTAAAAAAGTTTGAAATATCCAATAAATGTCGTTCCACTTCATGATTGTGTCCCACTTGTTGTTGATTCTTCACAAAAAATACAGTTTTATATCTTTATGTTTGAAGCCTGAAATGTGGCAAAAGGTCGCAAAGTTCAAGGGGGCCGAAAACTTTCGCAAGGCACTGTATTTGGTGCGTTTGATTCAGAAAAACACCGGTTCCAACTCGCCCAACATGACTACTAAGTATCTAATAAATTACCTGTAATCTTGGTCCAAACATTTCAAACAAATTTCCTAATCCAACTTTCGGTATTTTAAAACGTAAATAATCAATAAAATGTAAGATGGGATAAACTGTGTTCAATAGCGGATAAAATGAAAGTGGAGCGTGCTCCAGGTCACGTGCCCCAAACAAAACTTGGCTGTACACCCAGAAAGGAAAGGGCTACTTCTTCATTACTTAAAGGAAAAACATCAACCAATTTCTAAAGACTGTTGACATCTAGTGGATGCCATAGGAACTGCAAGCATATTTCTATTAAAACGGGCTTGCCATAGAAAACTAATGGAAAACAGATTGACCTCAAAAAATGTTTTATTTGGATGGATTGTGCTCGGGGTTTTGCCTGCCAAATCAGTTCTGTTATACTCACATTATTTAAACAGTTTAAGAAACTTCAGAGTGTTTTCTATCCAAATCTACTAATAATATGCATATCCTAGCTTCTGGGCCTGAGCAGCAGGCAGTTTACTTTGGTCACGCTTTTCATCCGGATGTGAAAATACTGCCTCCTATCCCAGAGAGGTTTTAATTAACTCATCTACCAGTAGGTGTCCTTCTTTGCAAGGCATTGGAAAAATGTCCCTGGTCTTTGTGCTTGAATCTGTGTTTGAAATTCACTGCTCAACTTAGATATCTTACAGATAATAATTGTATGTGTGGGATACCGAGATGGCGTAGTCATTCAAAAATCATGTTAAACATTACTATTGCACACAGTGGTCAATCATCTCCACTGATTGAAGTGTGTTTAACAAGTGACATCAATAAGGTTGTGTCCATGCAACTTATTATGTGACTTGTTAAGCAAATATTTATTCCTGAACTTATTTAGGCTTGCCATAACAAAGGGGTTGAAAACTTATTGACTCAAGACATTTCAGGTTTTCCTTTTTAATTCATTTGTAAACATTGTGGGGTATTATGTGTAGGCCAGTGATACAACATCTCAATTTAATCCATTATAAATTCCGGCTGTAACTCAACACAATGTGAAATAAGTCGAGGGGTGTGAATACTTTCTGCAAGCCCCAATGTTCATCAAATCTTGCTACTTGCAGGGTGTATGACAAAATTCTATGGAGGCATTTGTAAAGTAGGCAGGTGCACTGTAAGTATTTCCTATTAATTATAATTGACAAGGAACAAACTGATAACTCTCTTGGCCTATTGCTTGGTGTGAGAGTCTAATCAGCTACATGTTTCTTATCAATTATAATAGCCTTATTTTTACACTATCAGTTGAAAGAGACTATAGAGACAATAGTAATGTTGCCTACTACATACTCATACATAAATAAGTTCCCAGGGGTGGGACTGGGACCATATACACTACATGACCAAAAATATGTGGACACCTGCTCTTCGAACATCTCATTCCAAAAATCATGGGCATTAATATGGGGTTGGTTCCTCCCTTTGCTGCTATAACAGCCTCCACTCTTCTGTGAAGGCTTTCCACTAGATGTTGAAACATTGCTGCGGGGACTTGCTTCCATTCAGCCACAAGAAAATGAGTGAGGTCGGGCACTGATGTTGGGCGATTATGCCTGGCTTGCAGTTGGCGTTCCAATTCATTCCAAAGGTGTTCGATGAGGTTGAGGTCAGGGTTCTGCGCAGGCCAGTCAAATTCTTTCACACCGATCTCAACAAATAATTTCTGTATGAACCTCACTTTGTGCATGGGGGCATTGTCATGCTGAAACAGGAAAGGGCCTACCCCAAACTGTTGCCACAAAGTTGGAAGTACAGAATCGTCTAGAATGTCATTGTATGCTGTAGCGTTAAGATTTCCCCTTCACAATAACAGCACTTACAGTTGACTGAGATCTTCAACTGTAAGTGCTGTTATTGTGAAGGGGAAACATCTGGGAGCAACAACTGCTCAGCCGTGAAGTGGTAGGCCACACAAACTCACAGAACAGGACCGCCGAGTGCTGAAGCACGTAGCTCGTAAAAACCCTCTGTCCGCTGTTGCAACACTCACTACCAAGTTCCAAACTGCTCTAGCAGGGCAGAAATTTGACCAACTCACTTGTTGGAAAGGTAGCATCCTATGACGGTGTCACATTGAAAGTCACTGAGATCTTCAGTAAGGCCATCCTACTGTCAATGTTTTCCTATAGAGATGGCATGGCTGGTGTGCTCGATTTTATACACCTGTCAGCTACAGGTGTGGCTGAAATAGCCAACTCCAATAAGTTGAATTGGTGTCCACATACTTTTGTAGATACTGTATGGTGTAAATATTAACTGGTTATAGCTCTAATCTCAACTTTGAACAATCATTTCTTATGTTGAGCAGATCATCCACAAAATGATTTAACTCATATTATACATTTAAAGCCCCCATATGCAGTCTTTCTAATTGTATGTTTAATAAATCACTGTCAGACTGATTTGTAATAGATTGTCATAACCCCAATTCAAAAATTAAACATTGACCTTTGATTAAATTAGTTGTTTTACATGGTCGGGTCCTGGTACATTTGCCGCATTCAATACAACTGGGCACTCCGAACTCGGAAAACTCTGACTTCTGACTTTAGTGTGTTCAAGACAACTGCAAACTCTGGAGAAAGAAATAGCTCTAAATGGGAAAAATGGTTTTGAACGGTCATCCAACTTGCAAATCCATCGCGGGAACTCTGGCCTCTTTCTAGAGCTCTGACTTCCCGACCTGAAGACCCCTGACATCATGATTTGACCTCTTGTTTTTTTTAGTTCCCAGTTGTTTTGAACGCGACATCAGTGACTCGACAATGTCATTGCCTACGTCACTACTTTATCTGCTTGAATAAAATACTAAATAGTAGCTAGCAAGATGGAGATCACGGAGGTTGTTTTTAATCATTGCATTTTGTAAGTGTCTATTTTGCATTAACTACCTTAAACTAAAATGACTGCAAAGGTTTTGCCTGCAAACCTTGGTTTTGAAATGCGACGTTATGTCATGTCTACCTCCTGATTTGTTTTCCCCTTATCGACGTGACATAGTTCCTCTATGCCAACAGAGTAGAACCCTGCACTATATACTATGGAACGCCGTTTGGGTCTTTGCTGTCAAGAAGATACACGTCAAATAACACTATTTTATGCGTCAAATAAGTTTCTTGACCAATCAGGACCTGAATATGACTCCCAAGTCACATAATAATAACACGTTCATTATTATTTTGTACATAGTTATTACACGTTGATTACACTCTCACTCGTATTTCATATGTATGGAGACACGAGCATGAATTTTAAGCCTTTTGAATTTTAAGCCATTTTTAGGATAAGGCCTACTCAGGCCCAATTGCTTCTGAGAAATGAAAGGCCCAAAACCTGAAATCAGAAATAACTTCCTCCATTAGTAAATCCATTAGCTCCTCCTCTGTTTGTTATGGCTCTGCTCATGGTGCTCTGAGTCTGTCAATAAAGCAACGGCTCCGCTTGCGCTGCCTCTGCTCAATTAAGAGACAGGAGAGAGCTGTTAGCTACTTTTTGTCACTCTAAACTAAGACAAAACCATTCAGGGACCATTATTATTTTCTGTGAAACAATAACCCCTGTCTTATATTTGACAAGGTTGAAGCACTTCTAACACTATGTTATGATCTTAGTCAGATACTGCTGTACTGCGCAGCAGAGCATGGGCAAATGGCTCAGCTTCAAAGTGTTAGTGATCAATTGAGTGATATCTGAGCCCTGCCCTAGTTATTGATGAAAATACAGGCCCTATCCGGTCCTAACCTGATGCATAATGTCGGTGCTATCAAGTCGGGCCCGTCGAGCTCAGGTCAGGTAGCAGAGCTCAACAAAAGAGTCCATCATCGAACCAGACCCTAGTCACTGTGTTGCCTAGGGTCCGGTTTTCAAGACTAGTCATTGCTCAGAATAATCAGGTCAGATTGTAATGTCATGGTGTGGGCCAACAACTCCATCCCAACTGAACAGGCTGAAATTCACTTACACTAAAAGAGTATTGTCATCATTTTCACAATTTCAGAGTGTTATTTCGACCTCATAGTGTGGAAATATAATTAAAGAAAACTGGAAATCACGTTTGTGACTGCGCCTTTAAAGCACTGCACATTGATTAACACATACTCCTGCAATGAAGGTAGTAGCACCCTCTGGTGGCTTAAAATATAATGTATCATTTCCTAGTTCAGTCAAACAAAACCTGTGCCCAGTCTTTGTTTTACAACTTTTTTCTAATAAATACTATTCAGAGTTTGTGACTATTACCCATGCAAAATAATTTGGCATTGATCATTTTCATGTTTTCTGGCAAGGTGATCGTCAGAGCCTTTGACACTGACAAAGTCCCTGAGGTGTGAAGTTTTGGAAACCTTACTCTTTTTGGAAACATTACTTTTTAAAAATGTTAAACCACTTGATGCCTGTTGAAACTCTATTTGATATTAGTATTAAGATATAGGTCAAATAATATGTAAAATGCTTGAAAGTATTTGAGATGGCTTGACTGACATTGGAGTTTGCACTTTTCGGACATGGTTCCATTATACATGGCACAGCTAAATCAAGTGCAGCTCAAATTATTGCTATTGATACCATGGCACTGTTGAATAGTCGTTTCTGATTGGATTTAAGATAATTCAAAATCGTGCATTATTTTCCTATAATTTTTCACCATTTTAAAGATAAACTTGTTGTTAATCCCACCACAGTGTCCGATTTCAAAAAGGCTTTACGACGAAAGCACACCAAACTATTATGTTAGGTCTGCACCTAGTCACAGAAAAACACAGCCAAAGAGAGGAATCACAAAAAGCAGAAATAGAGATAAAATGAATTACTAACCTTTGATGATCTTCATCAGATGACACTCATAGGACTTCATGTTACACAATACATTTATTTTTTTACGTTTTGTACGTTTTTTTTGTACGTTTCGTACGTTTTGTTCAATAAAGTTCATATTTATATCCAAAGATCTGAGTTTACATTGGCGCGTTATGTTCAGTAGTTCCAAAACATCCGGTGATTTTGCAGAGCCACATCAATTTACAGAAATACTCATCATAAATGTTGATGAAAATACAAGTGTTATGCATGGAACTTTAGATAAACTTCTCCTTAATGCAACAGCTGTGTCAGATTTCAAAAAAGCCTTACCGAAAAAGCACACCATGCAATAATCTGAGTACAGCGCTCAGACAACAAAACAAGCCATACAGATATCCGCCATGTTGTGGAGTCCACAGAAGTCAGAAATAGCATTATAAATATTCACTTACCGTTGATGATCTTCATCAGAATGCACTCCCAGTTCCACAATAAATGTTTGATTTGTTCGATAAAGTCCATCATTTATGTCCAAATACCTCCTTTTTGTTCGTGTGTTTAGTATACAATCCAAACTCACGACACACGGGCAAGTCCAGGCGAAAGTTCAGACAAAAAGTCATAAACATGTCAAACGAAGTATAGAATCAATCTTTAGGATGTTTTTATCATAAATCTTCAATAATGTTTCAACCGGAGAATTCCTGTCTGTAGAAATGCAATGGAACGCAAGCTAACTCTCACGTGAGCGCATGTGATAAGCTCATGCTACTCTGGCAGACCTCTGACTCATTCAGCTCCCATTCCCCCCTCCTTCACAGTAGAAGCATCAAACAAGGTTCTAAAGACTGTTGACATCTAGTGGAAGCCTTAGGGAGTGAAATATGACCCCATAGACACTGTATATTCGATAGGCAATGGGTTGAAAAACTACAAACCTCAGATTTCCCACTTCCTGGCTGGATTTCTTCTCAGGTTTTTGCTTGCCATAAGAGTTCTGTTATACTCACAGACATCATTCAAACAGTTTTAGAAACGTCAGAGTGTTTTCTATCCAAATATACTAGTAACATGCAGTAGATGGCAGTTTGCTCTGGGCACCTTATTCATCCAAGCTACTCAATACTGCCCCCAGCCATAACAAGTTAAGTGTCGCAGGTTGGTGCTGAGCTTATGGCTAGAAGGGGTCCAGTTTAAGTCAAATTAATGTTAGATTTGACTTTTTGTAACAGGTTAGGAGAACTTACGCAGCAGGTTAGAATAATTCATGTAGCAGGTTAGGAGAATTAGGTTAAGGTTAGAAAAGGGGTTAGGGTTAGCTAAAATGCAAAACATTTCCACTTTTTAAAGTTAATTTGACAAAAGCTGGACCCAATCTAGCCATGCCCTGGTGCTGATATACTGTGCTCGGAGCATTAGGGCATGAGAATTTCACTGTACCCTGCAAGCAATTACATCTGCAACCCTGTGCATATGACTAATAAACTAATCTAATCTATTATAATTTACAGGGTTGGGTAGGTTACATTCTAAATGTAACCCATTACAGTTACTA